>NW_019392799.1:231881-354570 GCF_000648675.2 Cimex lectularius
CCCAAACATTTTGCCACCGTCATCTTCTTATTGAAAAATTAACGGGAATTTCAACGGTGCTATTAGATTTTCAGAGAAATGTTTAGATTAAAAGATATCACGATTTTCCGACGCCAGGACGTGATATCTTTCAAAATCGATAAAAAGCGAAATTACTCTGAAATGGTTGAGAATCGGACCATGGACAATATGAACTTTTTTGTTCATTTTAGGGTGAAGAATCTACTGGAGAAGTTTGTAGCACGAGTAGCAATTCACCCTGTATATATATATATATATATATATATATACATCGAACGTTCACGAAAAAGCGGAAATTTAGAAACCTACTATCCACTACAGAACCATCCTTAAATTCGACGGCATGCCTACTATACACTACACGCTCCCTGTAAGGAGCCAATGCACGACAAGCTTCTAGGACTCATCGAACAACTTTTCTCTGCATAAGCGGCACCTGCGAGGGCTTTGGCTCAGGAGTAGGAGACCGTTTGTCAACCGGGTATGACCTATTATAATATAACAGCAACACATTATTAAGATTGAAAAATTCAACAAACCGTATAAAGTATAATAAGCATGGTAAATATTTATTAATTTATACTATCTGAAAATATTTTTTGGAAGAATGTGTGACTATTTAAAAAGATCGATAAATTTCAATTGCACTGCCACTACTTAATAAAAATAAATTTATAAATAGTAGTCAAGGTTTTTACAAAGGTCGTAATTGTTTGACCTACAAAGTTCAATTTTGAACAGGCACAGAGGTCGAAAATAAGCACTGGATGATCGTGAACATCGCCTCCCTGTGTAGGGTGGCCAATCGGGGGTGGTTTTTATTGGGGATAACCTCCTCTGCCCCCTTCACCTCTTTTGTCGGACGAGGAGGGCTGATAAGGGGACTAAACTGGGAAACGTGACTAGGAATACAGTTGAAATTGTTGAAATAACCTTCTTTGCAATGCGCGCTCCTCGGCCGCCGGTTTCAAAAGCCGTGGAGCCGCTCGCTTTGAGTCCACAAGTGGGCCGAAACGACCTACATAATTAAAGACGGGCCCCTTTAGTTTTATTCCCTTCCTCCTCTCCGCCAAGCGTTGAAACTAATTCAAACTCCTTTCATGAAATGTTTCCTATATTATTGTGTTTTAATTAATAATTGACTTCTAAATTGTACTTTCATTGATTTGTCACAAGTTTAATAATATATAAACATAAATTATAGATTCTATTTGTCTTGAAAGTAACAATATAAACAACATTAAATTTGTATGCAATCATTAGACATAAATTGATCACTCTCTCTTGCAAATATTTAATAATTTATATTTATATTTAGCACTGTAAGTATAAACCATATTTAAAAAATTTAAACATCTAATTTTATTACATAAAGTTGATTTTACGTTGCGTAGTATTTTTCCTGCATTCTCCATTGAATGCCGCTTTTCCTTCCAGGACAGTGCGCATGACTGCATCCAGTAACATGATAAAGAGAATGGGTGACAGGAAGCATCCTTGCTTAACTCCCCGTTGAACTCTTCTGAAAGTTTCCCTTCACATACTTGGCAGTTGTTTCCTTGGTACGTACATTTAATCAGGTTTATGTTTTTCATGGAATGCCAAATTTGTTCAGAATGAGCCAAATTTGTTCAAGATAGATCGAGTCGAAAGCGTCAAATTTTATGAAGGCTAATTGACAGTTTATTAATGAGGTCTATACAGCTCTTTTCGACAGCAGGTTTAATTCTTTTGAGAATGATCTTAGCAAAAACTTTGCTGGCTACTGTCAACACCCCTGCTGTAGTTGCATTTTTCTTTTTGTGGGATCTTTTTTATGAGATGTTTTTTCCATTCGTTTGGTACTGTTTCACTCTGCCAGATTCAACTTAATATTGGGTTAAGCATTTGGGCCTTTTTAGGAGGGTGAACTTGTAGCACTTTGGATAGGATAGGTGCTTCGATGTTAATGAGAAGCTTTTCGCATGAGTGGTTTGTTCTGAAATGAGTGACGGTTTTTTTGCATTCTTTGTTGAGGATTTTCCCGAAGTGTTCATCCCATCTTGGAAATTGATCTTTCTGTGCGGTAAGTAGTTTTTGACAGCGGGTGATGGAATAAATAACGATTTGTTTAGGTCAGTATAATCTTTTGCTTATTTTTCAATCCTATCACGTCCTGGTGACCTTAATTTATGCACCTTAGTACTTTTCCCAATTGGAGATGTTTTAGGCACTCTGACCTATTTTAAACTAGATGTATACCTTAACACTGCCTGGCTATCTGATAGTATAAAAGTTTCACGTTCATTTTGAGTATTACTCTAGTATTCTATGGGTGAGTGTGTGATGTTTGGAGAGAAAAAGTAATTTATTAGCGAGAATGAAGTGGGTTCAACCTCGCCACGAGAAATATCGAGTACTCTGGAGTGGAATGTGACCAGACTTCTAGTGATGTGTATATATGTTTTGTATGTTTAGCGTGACCACTGTAATTGCACCTGAGGTACAAATGGAAGGCTCGCATTTTAAGATATCGACTTTTTCATATAAAACCAGAGTCCCAATTGTCTGCAGGTCGAAAAATACGCGAATGTGAAAGACCAGAAGTGTGTCGGCGATGACCTCAGCTTTTTGTGGGCCTGTAAACCTCCCACATTATTATTATTTACTGACTAAGTATGCGGGAAGAAATAATAGAAAAATTAGAAATAGAAGAAGAAATAGAAAAATATTGTATGAACCATATAGAGGGACATTTTAGAAGGATCCAAAGATTTCCATTTTTTATCCAATATCGAAGACCTGTAAATATTTTTGCTTGATATAGTGTGTTATTTATTGCAACAAATTTATTTATGATCGTGAATGGAGGGACTTATCCTTAATTTGCCCGAGAAATATCGACTGATTATTGATAGAATGGTTGCTCAAAGTGTTTCACATAATGGAAGCTTGTCATGTCTTGGCTCCTTACGCAGAGGGTGAAGGCCTGCGCCAAATTTAAGAATGCTTGTCGGACAGAGAAGTGAGTTTCTGGTTACTCTTTATCTTCTTTTTGGAAGACGTGGGGTTTTTCTGTTGAATTTTTGTATTATGTGTTTTGTTTGAGCGAGTGTTTATTAGTGAGTGGTGAAGTATGATTGTCAAATATAGTGTTATTATTGCCCCTCCAGCAGAGAATGTGTTTAGGTTTGATGGATATTTATAAAAGTACAACCCTGAATTAGATTATTAATATTGTGTGTTGGTCGATGCAGGAATAACGAATACTCCACTGAATAATCATAGTGAGATGTGAATGGATTTATTTGTGTGACTGGATTATAAATGTTAGTTTTAGGCTAGATTATATTTTGCATGCGTCGGAGGCTTCAATGACCTAGTTACTATAAAGGTAGTATGGAAGCGACCCAGGCGTATAAAGGGAGGGTAAACTCCCTTGAAGTATAGACCCTAGGGTCCGAATGAGGACATCGTAGCTGCAACGGTTTAGGCTGTCGCGGGTTCGAATCCATCGGCCACGCAATCTAACCCGACATACAAATGGACTTATTTTCAAAAACACTGACACCCCTAGGGTTGATATTACCTGTGCTGTTACGTAACCTCGAAAAAATCTACTCTGGGATAGTGGGAATAAATTGTTCTAGGTGGATGTAATTTATTAGCGTGAATGGAAGGGCTTATCCTTAATTAGCCCTAGAAATATCGACTATAGAGTAATGAGAATGAATTGTGGTGTGTGGATGTAATTTATTAGCGTGAATGAAAGGGCATATCCCTAATTAGCCATAGAAATATCGACTATAAGGTAATGAGGATGAATTTTTGTGTACATGTAATTTATTAGCGCGAAGGGAAGAGCTTATACCTAATTACCCCGAGAAATATAGAAATTTTGGAATAGTGTTAAAGAAGTCTGGTGTGTGAATTTATTAGTAATTAATCTTAATTTAAGGTATTGGTTGAAATGAAAAAGTCTGTGCCGAAAGTCGTAGGTTCGAATCCCGCTCGTGACACTAACTTTTTCATTTCAACCCATACCTTACATAAAAATTAATTAATTGAAATCAATCAAACCACAAAATATAATGGATTTAAAAAATAAAAACAAAGTATAAATTCACAACAACTCTCCATGGTCATTGCATTTGTCGCCGAGAATCGAATCCTGATTACACAGCATTTGCAAAATGGTAAAAAGAAGGAAAAATTCGAAAAGGTTTTAGATAGAGATGGGGAGTTGGTAAAAAGTCAGTGTCACGAGCGGGATTCGAATTCAAAGGTGGGGTTGGAGATGGGAAGTTAGTGTCCGACGATAGCTCAAGTGGTAGAACAGCGGCGTATCTAGCCGAGGCACGTGGGTTCGAATCCCGCTCGTGACTCTGACTTTTTCATTTCATCCAATACCTTACATACAGATTAATTACTTGAAAAAAATCATTTGCTCAATCGGACCCCAAAATATAATGGATTTAGTAATTTATTATGGCAAACGGAAAAGTTTACCATTAATTAGGTCTAGAAATATCAGCTATAAGGTAGTGAAAATGAATTGTGTTGTGCGAATGTAATTCATTATCGCGAATGGAAGGACTTATCACTAATTACCCCGAAAATATCAAGAATTTTGGAGTAGGGTTAACCATGTCTGGGTCTGAATGTGATCTATTAGCGCGAATGGAAGAGCTAACTACTAATTACCCCGAGGAATATCGAGTTCTCAGGCGGATGGTGAATACTAACCAGATGTTTTTGTGTCTTGTTTTTGTAAATGTGTTTTTTATTTGGTATGTAATAGTGTAAAGAGAAAGTTCGTTCCCGTTACATCGCTGGCGAAACATAATAAGCAATTAGAAGGATTAAAACACAAGAAAGACAGAAAAAGAATTGAGGCCTGCCGATGACCAATGTTGTTTGCCAGTCCTAAAAAAAAGGAATAAATTTTACATACAATCATACAAAATGGTAATACGCTTTCGCCAAATCAATTTATTACTATTAATTATTTAATGAAAATATTACTTATCGTTTAACTTTATTTAAACATCTTTAGTATTATTATATTACTCAAAAAGTAATAAAACTTCACTTATATTTTTTATAACCCTGACATGCTTAATATAAGTACTTAAAAGAATTAAAAACACGTACATGCATCGGTTTTCGTGTGAGCAATCTTTTTAAAATGAAATTGTATGTTCCAAAAACGTTTATCATCATACTTTATTTACGACGAAGGATGACCTTAGCCGTTGTATCTTCCAGTAATTAAAATGATGATAGCTGTGGCAAGCACACTTTCTGTAACAACCGAGCAGACGGACGGCTTACAGTCACGTCAGAGGGGGGTTTCATCTGTATTACGGCTACGGAATAGAAAAATCGTGTTATTTGCTTTTCAACTGAAAAAAACATTTCCTCTCCAAAATAATTCACTTTGTACCTTCTTGTTTTCTATTGGTTTATAGAATATTATCAATCGAATTACCTTGTTATTGATGTGACGTTATATACTGCATCAAAAGGTAATTATTTAATTTTATCACATGGCTAATCTTTTGAACTAGTGTAGTCTTTCATAATCAAAGGATCATTAGAATCAAACGGAACTGTTCGATAAAGTTAAATTTTGGTTTTGTTATTGTTTCAAAGTTACCTATCATCCTGATCTGCCTATCTTCGGTGATTTCGGCATTTCAACATCTTCAGTTTTTGGGTGATTTCTGTGTAGTGAAATTTTAGTTTGCAGAATTATATTGTTTTGTATTAATAGGTGTGATTCATGGGTTATCGGGTTTTTTTTTTTTCAAAAAATTTTCATTTTCATTCAATTTTCATTTTACTGTCGAGCGGGATCGGCCTACCAGGACCAGGTCCCCAACCGTGCGCTCGCGCCCACTCATTCAGCTCCATCATCTTCTCATCTTCTAAATTTTCATGGTTGAAGATAATCAAAAAGAAAAGTTTATCGACTTTAGAAATCCATAGATTATGTTAAAAGCTGATGGATTGTTGCTTATTAGGACAGATTCTAAGTTTATTGGTTTGGAAATGTTTGGGACTTTGCTCAGATTTTTTAGCAGTTTGTCTCTTTCATTTTTGTATTCTGGACATTCAAAAATTGTTCTAGTTCGTCTTTTTGATTTTTGGTCTTTTTCCTTTTTAATTTGTGTAATCTTTTAAACGATGTTTCGGAGTTATTGCTAATTTGTATATTTATGAGTTTTTTATTGTTGAAAGTTGAATTGTCTTTAAGTAACAACAAGATGGCCAACCCCCTTCATTTCGAAAACGATTAACTTTAGCAAAAAGATGGTATTATACAAACTTCAAGTTAATTTTGGCTAAGAATCGCGTGGTAGTAACGGATTTAACATAACTTCCTCATCTAGCTGGGAAATGATACTAACTTTGTTATTTTAAATATGAATTCCATATTTTTATTGTAGAATTCGATTTTAGAGCTCATTCAATGCCACTTTTACTAAAATTGAAATTTTGATAGGATCATCCTTTCTCAGTTATGTCCGATGGAAGACGCGTGAGGAGGTATGCTTTTTTATAACAAGATGGCCTACCTCCTTTATTTGCAAAACTATTAACTTTGTGTGGTGATTAGTGACCGTTACTCGACGATTATTCAAAAAGCGTGAAATTCGGTCTGGTGTGATGTAAGTTTCAGAAAAATATTTTCTTTATCGTGCCAACGTTTCTATCTTTATTGAGATCATCTTCAGGGCCTGGGATTTACAAACATTGTTTAAATTTAACAAATTCATGTAGGATGTGGAAAAAGTGAATTTATACAACATAATACTTTGATTTAATAAAAAAAAAATTTTTTTTTGCATTGTATAAATTCATTTTTCACATCCTACATGTATTTTAAAATTTAAACAATGTTTATTTTTGAATAATCATCGACTAACGGTCACATTTTCTTTATCGTGCCAACGTTTCGATCTTTATTGAGATCATCTTCAAGGCTCGAAGTGTTTGTTTTCTGCGTAAGTGTGCCATTCTTGCCGTGTTGAGAGTGCCCTGAAGATGATTTCAATGAAGATCGAAACGTTGGCACGATAAAGAAAATGTTTTTCTGAAACCTACATCACACCAGACAGCATCTCACGATTTTTGAATAATAATTAACTATTAACTTTCGCAAAAAATGGTCTTATACAAACCACAAGTTCATTTTGGCTAGGAATCGCGTGATAATAACAGACTTAACATAACTTTCTCATCTAGCTGGCATTCGTCGGGCTGTCATTGCCCAGCTAACTTCCCATTTCAACCGCACCTTTTGAATTTTCCCTCCTTTTTGCCATTTTCGTGCCATTGACTTTTTTATCTCAACTAAAAAACCTTAATTAATTGTAATATAGTAATTGGTCAAGCGGACCACGAAATTAGTGAATTTAATTATTTAAAATGAAGTATACTTCACTAAAGCTCTCCGTGGCCATTTCAATTGTCGTCGAGAATCCAATCCGATCACACGACATTTGAAAAATGGCAAAAAGGAGTGAAAATTTAAAAGGTGGGGTTGAGATGAGAAGTTAGTGTCCGAGCGGATCGAGGTCACGATAGCTCAAGTGGTACAGCAGCGGCGTATCAAGCCGAAGATCGTGGGTTCGAATCCCGCTCGTGCCACTGACTTTTTTATCCCGACTAAAAAAACCTTAATTAATTGTTATTAATGTTTACTATGGCGAGTATATCATTTACGTACATGTTTGTGATGTAATATAATTTCGCGGTCTTACTTCTCTTCAAACTTTTCTAAAAACACTTCTGCTTATAAGGCGACAAAATTTTGAACAAAACACACAAAACTAAAACAACACCTTAGAACAGACTCTAAATGGACTACATTCACATACATTGGGGAAAAACCTATGCACTAACTTATTCAAAAAATTACGCATAAAAACAGCACAAAAACTGCAAACGCCTATTTTGTGAAAAGCCACCATAAAAATGAAAAAAGTCAATAGTTCAAATAACAGCAAGAAAAAATAGGATGGATCCAAGGCGAAAGACGACCGAGGCAAGGCTGACACTAGTGCTAATCAGCTAGTTAAATATTAGAAAAATAGTTAAAAGATTAAAAGATCATCCTGACACAAAAGCCAGTCTACTCAGCGATAGACTCTCACCAGAAGATTAAAACGGACCGAACCCTTTGATCTTGCGCTCTTTGATGATGTTATTTCAATATCACAAACAACTATTATTGAACAAAATAAAAATAAACTATAATTGAATAACTTCTGCTTCTTTATTATTTATCATTATTATTTTTTATTCATCAAGATTCTTCGGAATAAAACCTGATTTGACTAACCTTTGAGAAAAAAAAGTAGCCTCCCATAATGCTTCTTCCTCGGATTAATTTACCAAGGGAATAAATCCATATTTGATATTGCCTGAAGAAAAAGGCACGAGAATGAATTTTGTGTTAATACGAAAACCTGGTAAAAATGTCTTTATAATGAACGTGTGCCACTTCAATTTACAAACTAAAACACTGAGAGATAAGAATGGAAAAAAATATTAGTATTCATTCTTTTTAACAAGATACCTTGGCGGTAGATGGACTGCATGAGGTCACGCTAGGACAATAAACAAGCTAATTATTCATACGATTCATATTCAAGACATATTCTGCATATAATGTCGCTTTTAAAAAACCGCATAAACGCTCTGTCTAAAAAAATAGAGCCATTTTTAATTATTTTGGTTAAAAAATGTATCGTTTATAACATAAAAATAAAATTGTTACGTAACAACAAGGTCAATCAAAGCTGCCCTGCTGGACCTACAGGATCAAGAGAAAAACTGAAGAGGAAGGGAGTCTTACGCTGAACGCAGTACCGTGAACATCGGCCAAAATAAGGGAATATATTTATCAACGGTGAGCCATAAAAAAAAATACTCATTCGGAAGAAGAGGATCTATTTTGTTTGCTCATTAAGGGAGAAAATTAATTTTTTGATTCATAATTATATTTTGATTGTAAGTTAAATTTTTATTTTTAATTAAAACGTTTATTGTAAAAAAGGAAATCTTTAGTTTTGAATTTACAAAAACAAATTATTAGGAGGTTATAAAAAAAAGAGAAATTTTTTTTAAATTTATTTAAATTTAATACTTTATGATATTACTGATAATTATCATAAGAAATTATATTGTTCATGTATATTTTCTTTTCAATAATAAACCGATTGTTTAGTTATAATTTCATTTCTATATTTGTTCTTTTTTAAATCAAAAACTCCATAAGTAACTACAAAATAAAAAAGTCATATAATTGGTGAATATAAACTAATAATAATCAATTAACTTTACAACCTCCATAACAAAATTTTGGTAGCAGAGCGTGGCTGTAAAGTTAATTGATTATTATTAGTTTACATTCACCAATTATATGACTTTTTTATTTTGTAGTTACTTATGGAGTTTTTGATTCACAAAAGAACAAATATAGAAATGAAATTATAACTAAACAATCGGTTTATTATTGAGAAAAAAAATATAGGATTGCGGTGCCGTCCGCGTAGGTGGTGATAATAGTATCAGGATGTGTTTGTAGGTCAGCAATATAAATGATATATAGGACAGGACCAAGGATACCTTGCGGTATACCGGCATATGTCTGTTTGACTTCCGAGAATTCATTGCAGCACCTCTGAAACAGCGATCAGTTAGGTAGGATTTAATTAAAAGGTAATAATGGGAGGGTAGGAAGCGCTTAAGTTTAAAAACTATGCCTGGATGCCAGACCCTGTCGAAAGCCTGTGCTATGTCTAAGAACGCGCCCAGGAAATACTCCTTTTTTTTCTAGAGCCGATGAGATGGTGTCGACTACTCTGAAGCATTGTTGGATAGTTGAGTGTTCGGGACGGAAACCGAATTGGTGAAAGGTATCATTTATGTCTTGATGAGGAGTGAAAGTGGATTCTAAATGGGATGCAAATAAGTTTGATTTCTCCTTGTCATCTCTGACCCAGGTTTCGGTGATCAGATGAGGGAATTGACTGTGTTGTATTTTAATATTTTTTTGGTAGCGGACCAGAGGGAGTTGTCTTGCGTGGAAAGGGATTTGAGGTATATGTTGTACTGGGAGGAACGGTAGGAAGAGAGTTCTGTTCGGACTAGCACAGTCAACTGGTTCAGTTTTCTTTTATAGGACGGGTAACGGTATTGTTGCCAACGCTTTCTAGCATGGTGCTTTTTGATTATAAGGGAGCGGATATGGTATGGGAGATAGTCGTTAGAGTGTAAGGTGTGTGTTCTAGAGCGGGATGAGGATTGTACAATGGCAAGTTGAATTGTATTGGTGAGTATTAATACTGCATCATCTACCTCTTGGGGGATTTAATAGGAATGTTTAAATTTAAGGAGGAATTTATTTTCTCTTGGAAAAATTTCCAGTTAACTGTGCCATTCAAAAGGGATGGTTTTGTTGGTTTGGTAAGTGGAGTTACGTTTGAGGAGTACTGGGGAGTGATCAGAAGATAGGTCGTTTAAACACTGAATAGTTGGGGAGATGGATCCCAAACCAGAGGCAACAAAGAAGTCCAACAGGTCTGGGAGACGATTGGGATCAGATGGCCAATATGTGGGTTGGTTAGGAGAAATAAAGGACTTATCTGCTAAAATGTTACTTGGATATCTGTCAAGTTAACTGTAGTCTTGTTTTCGTTCCCTTTGTTCAGATGGAACTGGGTACATCACTCATTTGCATGAACTTCATCCTGGAAGATACTGGTCTATTTTCCCATGGGTTCTGAGTATCTGGTTCCATGTCAGAATACTCCTCCTGCTCCCGTAGCTTTCTGCATTTATTGGTGCACCAGCAGATGGTTTTAACGGAGAGAAACATTTAAATATATGAATAGATGTTTAAAAAAGTTTTTGTTCCTTAACCCTTGTGAGTTATATACCACGAGGTTAATCATGTTGAACACTATCTAAAGGAATTCCTCACTGAAGATGGCGCAATGCCGAAACGCGTTTGAAAAAGCCAAAAACCTGCGATTGTAGATAGACCCAGTGTGACCCTGAGCTTTTTCAAATGAATTCGCCGACTAGCTGACCCGTCACCAACTCGTGTATAATGAAACCTCATATTACACTAAGAAAAATTAAAAAATTAAATAATCCATTTAGTACGCCTGCTCCCGTGTGCGGCCCAATGCCAAAATAAATCTATTCCCATTCGTGCCTGCCCGAAGTTGGCATAACTATGCGACCTAAAGCTACTTTCCATCACAAAACATCCAATTAGTTTTGTAAGATAAATGTCATAATAGGCTCACTTCGTCATCTAACCCATTTACCGGCAAATTAATTCATATATCACTGTCTGGATGAATTATACATATTAAAACGTTTAAAAGTGTCTTGCCTGTTCTCCTTTCCACAAGGCGTTCGTTAAACAAACGCTCAGCTAACTTTTTATTTTTTATTTAACGCTCGTTCAGCTCTTCTAGAAACCGAAAATTAATCAGATTATATGAAGGTGTGATGAAAAACACGCGGAGCGACAAATCCGCTTACTGTGAGAATCGTCCGTTCCGCCTAAATTAAAGTGAGCTTTGTCAGTGACGGCATTAGTGCTTCGTTATCCAAGGCTTATAAAATAATCCTCCAGTTGGCATTTTGTAATAACAGGAGAAAAATAACGAGTACAGAGGACATCAAAGAAACGTAAATTTCGTTGTATACCTGTTCACAATACGTAATTAAGATTAGCAATGTTTCCTGGATCAAAAATACTTTCCATAATACCATTCGCTTTGTTGCTCCTTCGATATACTTATAACTTAACATTTTCTAGTTTAAATATAACGTAAATAACAAATTAAAAAGATGTGTTTTATGCAAATTATTTCTCAAATAAAAATAAATATTAATCCATTTATGTTTTAGCGGTCAATTGACCAAGTTACTTCTTTCAATTAATTATTATTTTTATGTACGACGAAGACGAAGCTACCCATTGGGATTGGATTCAAAAGGTTTCTGATCCATAATTCCTTCAGCCGTCAACGTGGTAATTGTGAGGGATGAAGTAATTTTATTTCTTTTAATTAATTATTTTTATGTAAGGTCTTGGTTGAGATAAAAAAATCACTGTGAAGAGCGGGGTTCGAACACACGATCTTTGGCTAAATACGCCGCTGATCTACCACTTGAGCTTTTCTACACTCTTGGAAAAGCCCTGATGATGGCACTATAAGTTGCCGAAAGCTTGGTGAACCCAACAATTAGTCTTTTCTTTTCTTCACCTGTCTAATGATCTCCATGAAGATTGAAACTCCGCATAGATTATCTGCAGGTTGATCAACAAAGATCATTTTATTTATAAATCCTTTTGTAGAGCCCTGAAGAGATTGCAATAAAGTTCCGAAGCTAGGCGAAGATTTAAAATTAAAAATATCTTTCTTTATACACATCTATGATAACGATTATTTATATAATTCAATTAATTAAGGTTTATAGTAGAAAAAAAAGGCAGTGTCACGAGCGGTATTCGAACCCACGACTTTCGGCTAGATACGCCGCTACTCAACCACTTGAGCTATCGTAACTTCGATCCTCTCGGACTCTCCATCTCAACCTTGAAAACTTCAAAATTCCAAAAAGAGGGAAAATTCGACAACAGCTCTCCATCTCAACCTACAACCGTTCGAATTTTCCCTCTTTTTGCCATTTTGAAGTTTTCAAGGTTGAGATAGAGAGTTGGTGTCCGAGAGGATCGAAGTTACGATAGCTCAAGTGGTAGAGTAGCGGCGTATCTAGCCGAAAGTCGTGGGTTCGAATACCGCTCGTGACACTGCCTTTTTTTCCTACTATAAACCTTAATTAATTGAATTATATAAATAATCGTTATCATAAATGTGTATAAAGAAAGATATTTTTAATTTTAATAATTTTAATTTTAGATATCCAATTTTGCTGGTTGTATATATTACACATACAGCTGTAGATGTAATAAATAAATTAAGTAAAAAAAAATCAAAAATTGCATAAAATCAATAGAACAATAAATGATTATTTAGAGATCGCGAGATGCGGTCTGGTGTGATGTAAGTTTATAAAAATATTTTCTTTATCGTGCAAACGTTTCGACCTTTATTGAGATCATCTTCAGAACCTGGGCTTTATAAACATCGTTTCAATTATACAAATATGTGTAGAGTGTTCCTTCATGACATCCTTGATAACGGCCAAGAGAATATGCAAACATACATAACAATCACTATCCTAAACACATAACAGAATAATCAACAACTACAACTCATCACTAATAACACTGCATTAATTCTGTCAAACACAGGCAAACTTGAAAATTTTAAATAGTTTTCAATTAATTAAGGTTTACAGTAGAGTTACAAAAGTCAGTGTCACGAGCGGGATTCGAACCCACGACCTTCGGCTTGATACGCCGTTACTCTACCACTTGAGCTAACGTGACTTCGATCCGCTCGGACACTTCCCATCTCAACCCCACCTTTTGTTAGTGCCCGAGAGGATCGAAGTCAAGATAGCTCAAGTGGTAGAGTAGCGGCCTATCAAGCCGAAGGTCTTGGGTTCGAATCCCACTCGTGACACTGACTTTTTTATCTCAACTAAAAACCTTAATTAATTGAATGATATTAATTGGTCAAGCGGACCACGAAAACTAGCGAATTATTTATATAAATTGGCCGAAAAATCTACATAAACTTTATGTTCTTGTGGTGAAAAGATTCATGGCCCAAGGTAGTAATTTTGTGAAGTAGCCCGTGTTAATTATTGTATGAAGTGGTGGTGTGATGTAAAGTTGATGTAGCGATCTGATTAATATGCCATTATTACGAGTGTAGTTAAAAATGGTATTTTTTCGATTTCATGTATAAATTGTAGGCGTGAAAGGTGTTAAATGTATCTAACGTAGTTTGAATTTAGATGCATTTAACAATGCTGTCTATTTGTTTATACCAACAACTCTCAGAAAAAATGTCATCTGATTGCAAGTGTAGTCAAAATATACAGTACAATATACAACTGTCGGGGTTTCTCGTTATACGGACAATGCATGGGAATGCAGGCAAGTGACGTGACGAAATGAGAGCGCGATAGTGTGAATTTCACCTTTCACGATGAACATAAAAGAAAAAGACTATTACTTTTTCATTTTCATTAGTGAAGAAGGTGTAAGCATTTGTTGAGATCAAAGGGAGAAAACCTGGAAGTAGCTTCTTTGAAACTGCGAGTTGTATTCTGGCTGAACACCTTTCTGAAATAACGATCATCGAAGAAAAACGGAGATATAAATCTAACCGGTGTGAATCTACACTTTTGACCTACTAGAAGAGGAACTCAACGGTATCAATTCTGAAAAAGCAAACCGACGAGTCTTTGAGCTGGTAACTTTTCTTCAATTCAAAGTTCACCAGTCATTAAAATATTCCAACGAAAAAATCTCTACCGAAACATGACTTACAAGTAATGTAACAAACATACAGGGTAACAGAAAAACAATTTTTTGGTTTTCAACGTCTAGGAAGAATATGAAGGGGCGCTTGTTATTGCAAATCACTTTACCGTTGTATAGTGTGAGAAGGGCCTGTTTCTTGCCTCGACTTTTTTTCGGATGACGAAATTGATGTGATAAAGGGGTGATTGAGTCGAGAGTAATCACCCTTTCAGATTTGAAATTTGCATGCTGAGCGTTTCATTCTTTCATACTCAACCACATAAGATTTTCGATAAATAATTTGTCAGCTTAATGTATTCCTACAGGAAAAACGCTATAATGTGTGAGCTTTTCCAATCGATATTTACTTTTTTTTATTTATATTGCGTTTTTCACATTACTACATTTTCAGTAGAATAAATAACCCAGTCGAGGGAAAAAAAATTTTCTTAAAGGATCACAAACCAAAATTCCTTACAGACCTGTTATAAGTACTTTGTCTAAGTCAATATCAAAAATGTTAAGTAATTTGGACCTACATGAAAAGTATAATATAAAGAATTCTTTTGAGTTTAAAAATTATATTACGTCACTAAGCATAGAGAATGATGAAATGATGATCTCGTTCGATAAGAAATCTCTGTTCACAAGTATATCATTATATTCTTTAGATTTCGTGGTCCGATTTACTAAATAGCATCTTTCAATTAATTAATCTTTTTGTAAAGTTGGTTGAGATAAAAAAAGTCAGTGTCACGAGCGGGATTCGAACCCACGACCTTCGGCTAAATACGCAGCTGCTCTACCACTTGAACTAGCGAGACTTCGATCCACTCGGACACAAACTCCCCCATCTCAACTTACAACCTTTCGAATATTCGAATATTCCCTCTTTTTGCCATTTTTTATTTATTTATTTTTTTTTTTAATTCAAAAGGTGGGGTTGAGATGGGAAGTTAGTGACAGAGCGGAACGAAGTCACGATAGCTCAAATGGTATCGCAGCGGCGTATTTAGCCGAAGGTCGTGGGTTTGAATCCCGCTCGTGACACTGACTTTTTTTATCTCAACCTTACATAAAGATTAATCAATTGAAAGATATATTCTTAATTTTTATATACACAACAGATGAAATTGAATAACAATTCCCATATCCCCTCTTGATATGCTGCTTAACCCTTTCCAAAGTTGCCTTAGGGCAATAAGAAATTTATCAAATTTGATAAAGCTTAGCTAATCCCATGAGTTTGCAGTGTTTTTTCTTCATAAGCAACACTGATTTTTTTGGCGCCAATCTAAAATCTCCATCTCGAATCTTCTATCTTCAACGTGCCTCTTCACCCCACCACTGCATCTAACAATCGATTGTTATATTTGTTAAACAAAAAATTGTTCACATGGAGTTTATAATTTAAACCCTCCTTGCCCAAAGTTTCTTCGGATCAATGCAGGAAATCCCATTAGTTTAAAGCTGGCGCAGTGTTGTTCCTGTTCTGTTCTTCCCGTGTATTGGCAACACTGATTTTTTTGGCGCCTGATACTGACGTGATATATTCATCTTGGAATCTTTTACCTCCAACATGCCTCTTCACCCCACCACAGCATCATCTTGATCGATTGTTAAATTTGCCAAACAAAAAATTGTTCATATCCAGTTGAAAATTTAAACCTTTTTGCCGAAAGTTGCTTCGGAGCAAATTAGCAATTTTGTTTAAGGTTAGCAGGAAAATCCCGTGAGTTTAAGGCGCAGTTTTTTCTGTTTCTTCCGGTATATTGGCAACACCGATTTTTTTGGCGCCAATTTAAAATCTTTATCTTGGCATTTTCTATCTCCAACTACTGGATTTTGTACCGATTGTTATATTTGTCAAACAAAAGATTTTTCATATGCAGTTTATAATTTAAACCCTTGCCCAAAGTTGCTTCGGAGCAATGCAACTCTAACAATTTTGTTTAAGGTTAGAAGGAAATCCCATGAGTCGGGCGCAGTGTTGTTCCTGCTCTGTTTCTTCCCCTGTATTGGCAATATTGATTTCTTTGGCGCCAACTCTTCATCTTAGAATCTTAATCTCCAACATGTCTCTTCATCCTCTACTGCATCTTGTATCGATTGTTATATTTGTCAGACAGAAAATAGTTCTTATCCGACTTATAATTAACCCTTTCTTGCCCAAAGTTGCTTCGGAGCAAATTAGCAATTTTGTTTAAGGTTAGCATGAAAATCCCGTGAGTTTAAGGCAGGCGCAGTTTCTCTTTTTCTTCCCGTATATTGGCAACGATTTTTTTGGCGCCAATCTAAACTTACAATTCTTTCTAACTTCCGATTCTTTGCAATCGTTTTAACAAATATGCTCTAAAATTAATTTTGCTTTAAGACAAAATTGGGCCGTAAAGGGTTAAGATTTTGGAACTGACGGTGTTTAGAGGTTATTTTCCATTTTCTGATTGTTACTATGGCCAAGTAGAAGGAGTAGCAATGGGTGGTCGACTTTCCCCCGTTCTTTCTGACTTGATTACGAATGGTTTGATTGACCGGATGATTCCTCGACTTCCCTTGAGCTAAAAGCTATAAAAAGGTATATTGATGACTTGTTTTTCATAATACCAATGGGGATTTTTATGGTTAACGCTGGAGATTTTTAATCTGTCTGCCCAAGAACCAGTTCACAAGTGAGAAAAGGAAATAGAACGTTGATAATTTGTAATGGTTCGAATAACTCAGTGGTACAAAAAAAATCCGTCTTCCTCAGGCAGAATATCAAGGAGGTCTATAACTAAGGCAGCACGTAATTTAATAGACCTTATGATCAAACTTAGCTCTACTGAATATATTAAAAAATTGGAACTCAAAGCCTTAAAACCTTCTTTATTGTTAAAGAAAAGTTAACCTAGAGTTTTAGCATATAGAATTGTCAATAAAAGGCATCTTGTAATGGCAATGTAATAATTTTGAGGTTAGGAAAATTGATAAGAAGGTACCTGACAACATAGCTATTAAAACTAATAAAATATTTAAAGGATTATATATTTTTATGATATTTCAAACAAATTAGCTTTATTATTTAGACGTAGATTGTATCAATTAGATATAAATATAGCTTTTAAACAGAAAAATAGCCTACACAAAAATCTTTTTTTTAAATTAATGTCCAAAGTAACAGAATTGTATAAAAATATATATAAAAGTTGTATACTAATAAAATTGGCTTTCACGCACTGTCACATATTAAGACCAAACTAAACACTTAATTAAAAATCGAATATTGCGACACAAATCGGACAAAAATAACCCAGAAAAGAATGGAATTTGGTTGTCTGACCATGCTCAGAACACAGGTCACAATTTTGAATGAGATAATGAAAAAGCTATGGATTTTGGAAGATTCTTAGGCAGAAGGCTAATTAAAGAGATGATTTATATACATAGAGATGAAAGTGCTTGTAATTATGAATGAATGCTTTTTATTTGTACAGAAATTCGATTCTTTACAAATGAGCTTGGTTTCTTACAATTTTTCATTTATTTTTGTGTTTTTTTATATTAATTTACATTGAGTTAAAGATTTAAGAAGAAATTATTGCAGACTATAATTTTTCCTTTAATTTAAATCTCTTAGAAAGTGAAATAAATAAAATATCTTCAAACAAACCTTCTTTAAAAGCAAGGCAAAATAACCAAATATAAAAAGCTAGCTATAAGATAAGTTTTGCAAGTCAATTACGTTAGGAAAAATTTGAAAATTTTATTGTAATTGATATTACAAATTATTTTAATTAATTATATTTTTAATCTTAAGTCTTTGCTGAGATGAAAAAGGTAGGTCACGAATCGTGACACTAGTTCATATCAGCCAAGTCCTTAGATAAAAAGTATAATTAATTAAAATAATTAATACGATCAATTATGACTGCTAAATACACACATAGATTACACATTATTTGCATTTAAGGTAAATTTAAAATTCTAGGTAAGGAATTTCTTTTCTTCAATGCTTGTTTTACAAACAAAAATATATGTTTGATTTGTTGTTCGCTACTTATTTCAAGAAGGGATGTAACGCTTCTTTGCCTGCCCACATATCGAGACCCAACGTTTGACTAGAAATGGCAATACAATAAAAAAATGTGAAATATCCTGAGCAGCTTCAAAACGTGTAGAGGGCTTTTTTGCAGGATTGTGTTTTTCTAAGAGATATAGTGTGGGAGGCTCTTCATTTATAAGGCGAAGTTGAGCTAACAACATCAATTCCTGTTTACGCCGATCGCCCTTTTGAACCCTTCTGGATGGATCCGGGCTGCAAGTCAGTAGTTGCCTAGTGTTACTGCCGAAAAGATCGTTGTCTTACCCGAGTATTTAAACTCCAAGTTTGTGCTCAATTTATGATTTTCAATTGCCTTTGCCAAGTAATTATTCGGTACCAAACGTCCGTGGGGCCCTGCTAAGTCGAAGAAAGAAGAGGACAACTGTTGCCGAATTTCTAGATCCCGTACCGAGACACGTTGGGGTAAGAGAAAATACAAATTTATCCCAATCTCCTCCTCGGATTCACTCTTTCCCATTTTTCTTTGAATTTATTTGGCCTTTAATATACAGTCCACTTAACGAACATAAAATTTGGTCCTCCGGGCCGGATGACCAAATTTTATGTTCGTCGAGTAAGCATTCGGTACCAAACGTCTGAATATGCTGGAAACTGTGGGGCCCTGCTAAGTCGAAGAAAGAAGAGGACAACTGTTGCCGAATTGCATGATCCCGTACCGAGACACGTTTAGGTAAGTGAAAATTCAAATTTATCCCAATCCCTTCCTAGGTTTCACTCTTTCCCATTTTTTTTTTAATTTATTTGGCCTTTAATATACAGTCCACTTAACGAACATTCCTCTTTTTGTCCAAGTTGATCCAGAGATTAGATAGTGCTAATGATAATTGCTAAATTTTTCCATATTCTTTTATTAGATAAATTAGATTTCCCAAGCATCCTCTGCTCTAATGGTTATTAAACTGTCTCCGAAAACCCGACACCAGTAAAGTGGGTATTATCTATAAAATGGATTAGTCTAAAATAGCACAGTTTACGGATATTATCATCGGGAAGGTGGACAGATTTTAGGTAATAAGTTATCATGATACACCTGTCTCTAATCCTACTTATCCATGTGTCCTGAAAGGTGTAATATCAATTTGAAAAATTTTTGTTGTACCTTTTCAATCTCCCCTACATAAAAAATACTCCAAATTTGGTGTATAGTGAGACTATCAAATAGTTTTATAAATAATTTTTTGAATCCGACGAGCCTGACAGCTTGTCGTAATGCTTAATGTCTTACAAATGGCAATAATGCTTTCGGTTTTAAAATGTTCAGCTGGATTTGTAAATTTACCAAAAAAATTGCGTCAGCCAGAAGGTAAAAGAGTGAACTACAAAAAGAGTTTCTCCCGAGTATTTAAAAAGTTTAGTTTTCTTAAAACGACCCGATTTCTGAAAATGAACCACGGCTGTTTTATGAACATTAACTTTGAGATCGTTCTTCGTACGATATTTATTATGTTAGACCATAGTCACTTAGATAGCCATGTCATCAGCATATATTAACTTTAAGTTAGTTTACAGTAAAGGTTGTAATAGCTAATCTCCAGTGTCTCTAAAGAACAATATTTCAAATGTGTGGTGATTAGTGACCGTTAGTCGATGATTATTCAGAAATCGTGAGATGCGGTCTTGTGTATTGTAGGTTTCAGAAAAATATTTTCTTTATCGTGCCAACGTTTCGACCTTTATTGAGATCATCTTCAGGGCCTGGGATTTACAAACATTGTTTAAATTTAGCAAATACATGTAGGATGTGGAAAAAAGTGAAATTATACAATGCAAAATATATTGTTTTATATTCAATCAAAGTATTTCTTCTCACTCTGTGTTTGTCTTCTGGGTAATTGTGCCATTCTTGCGTGTCGTGTTGAGAGTGCCAGAAATATTGCTGTTTTATATTTATATACGTTAGATTTTGGAAGGGGTGGGGAAGGAAGTCGGTATAGAAAAACCTATATTATTACAAAATTCCAACAGAGAAACAGCAAAAACAGAATAGTAATAATAATATACATTTACATAGAAATAAGGAAACAAACACTTTGAGCCCTAAAGATGATCTCAATAAAGATCGAAACGTTCGCACGATAAAGAAAATGTTTTTCTGAAACCTACATCACACTAGACCGCATCAATCATGATCAAAATAAATGTATCACTCATAATTTAATTTATTATATTATGTAGGTTTATTCATTTTTTGAATACCAAAAATAGGTTTGGTTGTAAAAATAAGAAGAGAATGTTTATTATTGTGTTAAAACAATTATCGAGTAAAGTTTTAAAAAAATTAAAAATAAAAATTTTCCCCCTTTAATACCGACTAACCAGTAGAGCCTGGAGGGGATATAAGGAAGGGAAAGCCGCCTGCGGATAAGTCACACACGTGCTACTCATGAGTTGGTCGGCGCTAGTCAACCCAGGTGCCCGGCATGCCAAGATAACGGACTCGCGGTGTCGCACGTGTCGGAGGGGTATCGCAGCGAGCATGGCAGCGAAAGTAAAACTTTTTAGATTTTTGAGAGATATTGGGATAATGGGTTGTATATAGTGGGGTATTTATTTTATAGGTTAAGTTTATGTTAGAATATGGATATGCTGGGCGGCGGTGCAGCATATCAATTCAAGGCTCGAGTACCCTCCGACCCGGATTCTAGACAGAATTCCATGTTGGGTTTGTATATAGGAGGAGTATGTATGTATTTATTGTGTGAGTGTGAGAATTAATAATTTTAGGGAACGGAAGGGGGCTGAAATGCCCAAAGAAGTCGATGACGCCCGATCAGAGCCCAAAATCGGAGTCGCTCAGGCATCAAGGTCGATGACTCCCCCTGTTCCATCTGGGAGAGGCCAGAGGCCTCCTAGGAGGTCTCGTAATTCTATTTCTCACGAATCACCTCCGACGCCCTTGCATTTCTTGGAAAAGAATTCTGAAATTCTAAAATCCTGAGGAATTCTTTCCCATTCATCAAGATCAGCCGATCCTAACTATTCTAGGGTGTTAGGAACTATACTTCGCCGTCATACTGGTCGCTGAAGTTGGTCCCAAAGTGTTCGGTTGGGTTCAACAAATCTGGACTTTGGGGAGGCTATACCACCACTCAATTCTCATGTCATTCAGCTAGTCGTCCACATTATGTGCTCTTTGGAGCCTGGCATTATCCTTCATTAGAATGAATCTCATGATGTGGGGGCAAATGGCACTACATTTTGTTTTATTACTCTTGTAAGTGACTCTGTGAAGTTAGAGAACTTCCTCGGACAACAACCAATTCGGTGCAGGCATCCGAGGAAATGCCACCACAGAATATCAATGCCCAACCATGAAATGGCACCACAGGAACCATAGCCTGGGGAGTACCTTCTCATTTCTTTTTAAAAAGATAGTTCCTACTCACAGTAAGTTGTTTTGCAACGATCCGGATTTCGAGCCTTTTAGCTCATCATCAGGTTGAAGGACTTCCACAACCACGTCTCTCGACATGAATTGGAAAAGTGAACCCGCTGATACCTCCGCCAACGCGACGTTCCAATTAGCAGCTGATTTTTTAATGGCGCTCAATTTGAACGTGCGAAACGCGGAAATTATAACACAAATAAATATTAGAATAATAAATACTTAATATTACTATAAAAATAATAACAATTAAAATAATTAGATTAATTATTTGGATGTTTGATATTATTTATGTACGTATTTAAAATGGGAGGTAGATCAAAATCTGTTATATTATTAATGCATTTATCACCATGTTCAATTTTACATTTTTTAATTTCAAATTTCTCAAACCAATCTAATTCTTTCCCTTTGTTGAAACTATGTAACACTCTTGTATTTAGATTTGAATTGAAATTATGTTTTGTTTCTTTTAGATGGTCCTTAAATTCCGAAAATTTGCTCGATTTAGGCAAGTGTTCATTTACTCTTGTTTTTATTTCTCTACCGCTTTGTCCTATATATTTAATATCACAATCATTACAATTGAGTTGGTAAACCCCGCTTTTTGCCAAGTTTTCTACTTTGTCTTTAGGTTTTGAGAGGATGTTTTTAAGAGAACCCGTACTTCTAAAAACTATTCTAAAACCTTCTTGTTTAAAAATTTTACTAACTTTTTGCGATAATTCACCAATGTATGGCAAACAACGGAAACCTAGTAGTTCATTTGTGGTGGGGTGGCTGAGTTGTTGATTCGTTTAAAGTTAATTTTTTTTATTCTTTTAACTAGCAACCTATCAATATATATAAATATATTCTTATTTCATATTTTCGTTTTTCTTAAAAGTTATTCAATGGCCCCAGAGAGACTCTCACGCCGCGGTCGTGGGTTCGATTCCCACCGTCGCCTCTGGCCCTTTTTTCACGATAACCCCCCCAATTTGAACACACATATAATTTATTTCTTTTCTTATAAATATATTTCTTAAGAATATAAATATACTCTTGATACCCGTTGTCTTTTGCTAAGGTTTTAATAGTTTTTAATTTTTTTTATAGTTATCAGGTGTTAGCGGAAGTTTTAACATCCGGTCTATGAGCCAAATGAAACCAGCAGCCTTTTGGGACCATGGGTGGGAAGAATCCGCTGGTATCATAGTGTCTTCTTACCTTCTCATGTCCAATACATATGATCTCGTGCAAATTGAAGCTTGGTCATTTGATGAGCTGTGGTAAGAAGAGGTCCACGAACCGGGTGCCGTTTGTTGAACCTTCTTCTTCTTACAGCCCTGAAGGGAATCGAAACATATCAGACTTGCCTTATCAGTTTTCTTATCTCTTTTCACGTGGTGCTCTTTCGTAGAGCCTGTTGATGAATCTATCGTCCTTCTCGTAAAGTCCTGTCCTTCTTATATGAAACCCTGTTTCTCTGAAGCGCTGAAGAACTGTTCTTATTGTAGTGTGATTTATACTCGATCTCCTGGCGACTTCGCGCTGGCTGTATCCTTTCTCTAATAAATTTATGACCCTGACACTATCATACTCACTCAAATGCCTCTCTGGGGCTTTTTTTTTCGTTATGAACTATGCATATTAGCCATGGTGACAATTCTTATATGTGTGTTCAAATTGGGGGGGTTATCGTGAAAAAAGGGCCAGAGGCGACGGTGGGAATCGAACCCACGACCGCGGCGTGAGAGTCTCTCTGGGGCCATTGAATACCTTTATGAAAAACAAAAATATGAAATGAAATCAACGAAGAAAAAGTTAACTAAAAGAGACTTGCAGAATGAAAGGGCATAAAGCTACTTTTTGTTCAAATGGGATTGATCACTACAAAGTAAACAAAGCATTATCCACTGTTTATTTTGACTACGGTAGCTCCTAATTACCTGTAACTAATGTAGAAAGGTAATGGATTTAATTTTAAGCTAAGTAAATTGACTGCTGTTTTAAATTCGTCCATCAGTGTATATTTTTTTGTATATTTGAACGTGCAACCATTCGAAGAAGTTTGTTAATTTTTAATACATATAAGTGTAGCGGTCATAATTGACCTTATTAATTATTTAAATTAATTATTCTTTTTATTTAAGGTCGTTGAGATGAAAAGGTTAGTCTAAAAACAGCCGAAGGTCGTTGGTTCGAATCCCGCTCGTTACACTAACTTTTCATCTCAACCAAGACCTGTTAAAAAGAATAAATAACAGAATTTTTTTTGTAACTAATTTTTTTAAATTATTTTTAGGCATGAATATTTTCTCTCTCTCTCTCTCTCTCTCTCTCTCTCCCATTTTGTTGAAATTGGTTAATTGAAAATTTTAATCCAAGTTTATTTTTTATATTTTGGGTAATTTTACTCCCGAAAGTATCTTAATGGGTTTTCCGAAAATAAAAGTTCAAGGAGTACGTCTCCAGGCGGGGGATGGCGAATTGATAAGGTCCCGGGCGAATCTTGTAGGCATCGCCTGATCCTGTCTTATTTGTCAAGAGGTCTTTGGCTTAATTTAAAACTTGAGCGGAAAATTGATTATGGAAATCCAGTCGGTTTTCTGTGTGCTGGGTCGGGGCGCCAATGTAATGTAATGGGCTTGTCCCCTTCGCTCTCTCACCCTTTTTTCATTTCCTTTTAAAAGGAGTTTTCAATTTTACGTCGTTCGGGAAGTCAAGACCCTTCTCAACTTTAAAAAAACTGTTGTATTCGCTGGATTTTAAGTGGATTACTACCTGAATTCGGGTGTACATGTTTAACAACCGTGGTTTGGAGGATACTCTAAAAAACATTAATCATCATTAAATATTTTATTTGGTGTTTCTTTATTCTAGTTAAGTAAAATGTCTCCTGATGTTAATCCAACTCTGCCTCAAAAAGTGATGGAAAAATGAGATATATGGAATTTGAGCAAAATAAATTATTTTTTGTTTATTATTTTATTTGTGCACTATATATATTAAAAATGTGATTTAAACTGGGTTTTTTCTTGATTAACACAAATACCACCGCTGCACCCGGACGACCATGCTGACACTTCAGTGTGACGGATTAAGAGGAATGGAGGTTTCAAGGTAGGTTAGGTTGGATCGAGAAGTTGGTGTAACTTTCGTAATTAGGAACGGATCAATTCGTTGATAAAAAGAACGTTGAGGTCATTGTGGATAGTGAAGTTAGTCTGATAGTTAGGAGCTTTGACGATTTATCTGAGGACTTATGATTGGAAGGATTGGATGCGTTGGATGTTGGATGGCTTTGCAGAATTTTCCATTACCAATTCCACACCATATGTCCGAAGTGGTCGCAGTAAGAACCTGTATAAAGTTGGTTTTGTGTCTTCCTAATTTTCTCAGCCTTCTGTTAAGTTGTCGTCTCTTAAAACTGGAGAAGGTATTCCACGTCTGCTGTCTAAGAATAGTCCTAAGTATTTGATTTGAATGAAAGTCGGTATCTTTTTGTTATTGATATACATTAGAGTAAGATTGTTTTTCAGCGAGAACGTACACTGAGTACGCTGTTCTTCATTCAATCTTGTTCTCCACTTTGCACTACTCTTCTATAAGCTCAAGATGTTCTTGGTTGTTGAACCTTGAATAGGATTCGAGTTAGAGGATAAAATTGCGGTATCGTTAGCGTAGGAGAAGATGATAGTTTTCATCAGTATAAATTATTAAAGGATGGGACCAAGAATGTTCCCTTGAGAGACGCCGACTTGTATCTGACTTTCGAAAACTTGTTGCCGCTCACGCTGAAGCAGAAGTCGGTTAGGTAGGATTTCAGAAAAAGGTAATAAGAAGCGGTTAAGTTTATAAAGCGAGAACTACACCCGATGCAACGCTACGCGACGTCTTGCCATGTTTTGGTAGGGTGTGCACATTCGACGTCAAGCACACGCCACGTACAGCGAGTATCAAAAATCAGTATCGCAATCGCAACGCCTCTTTTGTTCTTAACGCACTATTTTTAACAAAACCATGTAATAAATTGTTACTTAAATTTTATGAGCACGACCATGTAATAAATTGTTTGTTAAACTTAATTGTTTTAAATAAACTTATTCGGGGGTTTGATCAATTTTATTCATACCCATCAGAATTAAATAATTCTTATAAAAACTCATGAATTTTTGATCTCGTTTAATTTGGTTTATATTAAAACATGAATGTTGTAATCAATATAACGGCAAAATTACATATACATAGTTCGATATAAACTACAAAAAATATGAGGGTCCGGTTCTGACGCTACTCGAAAAAAATTATGTAATTTTATGAGCAAAACCATGCAATAAATTGTTAATTAAATTTTATGAACAAACCCATGTAATAAATTGTTAGTTAAATTTTAGGAACAAAATCACGTAATAAATTGTTAGTTACATTTTATGAACAAAACCATGTAATAAATTGGTAGTTAAATTTTATGAACAAAACCGTGTAATAAATTGTTAGTTAAATTTTATGAACAAAACCGTGTAATAAATTGTTAGTTAAATTTTATGAACAAATCGTGTAATAAATTTTTAGTTAAATTTTATGAACAAAACCATGTTATAAATTGTTAGTTAAATTCATTCTATCAATAAATAGAATTCCGGTGTTTTGATCAATTTTCTGCCAAATCATTAAAATTAATTTTTTTAATCAAAACTAATGATTTTTTGATCTCGCTTAATTTGATTTAAACAATACGCGGCAGTGCCTCTAGACCTTAAAAGAAAGTTAAAATGTGTTCTGCGGTCTCCTTCTCTTCCTGGCAGTATCTGTACAGGGTTTATTCTGTCTGTACTCCTATCCGGTGATTTCTTAAGTGGCTGTGCCCTGTCAGGAGTCCAACCAGAATCCTGGATCTGTTTGGGTTGCCTTACAGTAATTCTTTGCAACTTTTGCGTATGGCTTTCTATGAGTATCTTCGCGTGCCTCATGTTAGAGGTGTTATTACATCAGGTCCTGAACCCGTTAAAGCCAGGAACACACCTACCCGATGCTACCCGACGCCTTGCCACGTTTTGGTGGGGTGTGCACATCTATCCGACGCAAGCACACGTCGCGTAGAGTCCACAGCGTTTATCACAATAATCGTTATCACAATCGCAACGCATCTTTTGTTCTTAATGCACTATTTTAAGCAAAACCTTGTAATAAATTGTGAGTTTTTATGAGCACAACCATCTAATAAATTGTTAGTTAAACTTAATTGTTTTAAATAAAGTTACTCCTAACCATCTAATTAAACAATGTTTATAAAAACTTATGCATTTTTTATCTCGTTTAATTTGGTTTACATTAAAATAACATGTAATCAATATAACGACAAAATTACAGGTACTTAGTTTGAAATAAACTACAAAAAATATGAGTGTCCTGTTCTGATGCTACCCGACGTTAGAAAATGGTGTAATTTTACGAGCAAAACTATGAAATAAATTGTTAATTAAATTTTATGAGCAAAACCGTGTAATAAATTGTTCCAATTTTAGTATATGTACCGCCGAAGCGAGTACAATAAATTGTTAGTTAAATTCATTATATCAAAAAATCGTATTCCGGTGTTTTGATTAATTTTCTACCAAACCATTAAAATTAAAATATGAATGTTGTAATTAATATAACGACAATAATAGTTTTAATAAAAATGTGAGTGTCCGGTTCTTTTGTCTTTGACTGTACTCGATGCTGCCCGACGAAAATCTGTACAGTGGGGATCGCGTAGCGTAGAGTAGGGTAGCGTTGCGTGGCAGCAGGCAGATGTGCACGAGGGTAATACAATCTTATGAAAAATTGGACTTTGGACGCGCGTCGGGTAGCATCGCATAGCGTTGCATCGGGTAAGTGTGTTCCCCTCTTAAAGCATACCCGGGTACAAATAATGTCGTAAATTCTGAAACCTTGTCTAAACCTGGGATCGAATTATTGAGAAGGAATTATTTTATGAGTATCTAGGATGGGTATTAATTAATAGGAGTCTTTCAACAATTTCGAACATTGAAACATGAAGGCTGATGGGTCTGTAAAAAAATATGGTTGGGAGGTTTGTGAGCTTTTGGAATGATAATAACGACGGAAAAGACTAGTAAATATATTTTGTGGAAAGAGTAGAAAGCTACTTAAAATATGAGCATCATGATTTTAAGTTCTATTGCCTGGAATAAACGAATTGTTTTTTTTCTCTCGGCACTAAAATTATGAAAACTGGGACATGTATTCTATTTTTATTCCTAAATTTAAAACAGCTCATTATCGGAGGAATTCCTCTTTTTTTGTAATTTTTGGGTTAAAGGTATCAAACTTTTTTCACAACTTTATTTTTAACGGAGGCTAATTTCGTGGTCTGAGACTTAAGCGGGAATTTGAATAAATGAAAAGAAATTAAGGAAGGCGTAATCCTCGGGTAATCAGAAATGAGTTAGAGCCTCCGTGGATTTGGCTCTCCGTGAAGGGCTTTGGGAAAAATTAGGATCGAGTTAAGACTGGTACATAATTAGTGAGGTAAGCGGGAAAAAGAAGGAAATTCGAATTTGAGGGATGGCCCGAGGGGCGTTGACGGTGATAGAGAATCAGAAAGTCATTAAGAGAAGCTGACATCTCTCATTTAAAATGCATTAATGCCAGCGACGAAGGTTGGAACGAATGGGTTTGAGGACAGGAATATCAAGTGGGGTCATATCGCACAGAAGCCCTACGTGACGGGTCACCTGTACCTAAAGCCGTTAATACGTATGAAAATTATTTTGATAATTTGAAACTGAAAACAATTCGTCATTTTTGAGTTTTACTATTAATTCTGTTATTTGTAATCAAAGTAAAACACTTTAACACTAATAATAAAATAATAGGGCTAATAAATTTAAGGTAAGTAACATTTTCAAATAAAAACATTGTAAACTATATAGGTAGAAGTAAATTATAAGTATAATCTTAGTAAAGGATCAAAGACGAAAGAGTCATCTTGAGAAAAAAAAAATACTTTCCGGGCTTGAACCAGTCGACCGGATCAATGAGCTACTTACCCTTTATTCTGATTGTGTGCAAATAATTTAAAGATCTAATTATAAATTCTTTCCCTATAAGAATCCCTCATTCTTAATTTACAACATCAGAGCTGGAATATAACATTTCAGGTGGAAATTATTTCGCTATTCGATCCATTGCTGTCAAAAACCTTAAAAAAAGTTACACCGGCAAGTTTGGTGACAGCCGGTACGACTTCCTAGTGTTACTGTATAGGATCCATTTTTCGAAGATCATGAAATGGTCAAAAAACGTCTCTACATTAAGAAGAAGAAGGCAGGAATGTCCTCTTAGAATAATACATAGGTTAAATTAAAAGTTGTAGGTAGAGATGGGAAGTTAGTTTCCGAGTGGATCGAAGTGACGACAGCTCAAGTGGTAGAGCAGCGGCGTATTTAGCCGAAGGTCGTGGGTTCGAATCCCGCTCGTGACACTGACTTTTTATCTCAACTAAAAACCTTAATTAATTGAAATATATTAATTGGTCAAGCGGACCACGAAAACTAGTGAATTTAAAAAATTAACTATTCAATTTTTTCATCTTCATTGTTGAAATATCCTTCACGAAATAAAAATTGAAAAACAAAAAACCCTAATTAATTGAAAGATATTAATTGGTCAAGCGGACCACGAAAACTAGTGANATTATAATTATATTTTATTAATATATTATATAATCATTACCTATAGAAGTTGTTAGTATTAATATTTGTTAGTGTTATTATTAGTATTAGTATTAATTAGAAATTTTAATAAGTTTAAATGAAGTATACCTTCACTAAAACACTCCGTGGCCTTTTCATTTGTCGCCGAGAATCCAATCCGATTACACGACATTTTAAAAATGGCAAAAAGGAGGGAAAGTTCAAAAGGTGGGGTTGAGATGGGAAGTTAGTATCCGAGTGGATCGAAGTCACGATAGCTCAAGTGGTGGAGTAGCGGCGTATCTAGCCGAAGGTCGTGGGTTCGAATCCCGCTTGTGACACTAACTTTTTCGTTTTCAACCAATACATTACAAAAAGGTTAATTCATTATTTGATCAATCGGACCACGAAATATAATGGATTTATATACAACGATAAAACTAAATTGTTTATATGGTTTTTGAATTATACAGCACTTGACAGAAATTTTACCATCTAAGTTCTACCAGAAAAAAACTGCATTGAATTTCCAGTGCGGATTAAACATCACAGGTAAGAACAAAGCAGGTTTAATTAGAAGTTTGCGTTTGATGAACGAGAGAAATCCGGTCTAATAAGTCTCTTTTTTTATCACAAAAGACTTATTAAACAGACGAATCAAATGATTTTTCAATGCTTAGTCACTATCGAAAAAATACTATATTCCTCGTTTTCAATTTATAAAAAATTAATGAATTTTATTCAAAAAATTTATTATTAAGAACAATTAAGTAAATTCAGCAACAAAGTAGAACGCGTTAACAGTGACTCGTGGTTCAAAATGTGTTCACCGACTGACAGACCTTCAAAAATAAAATGGAATAAAGTGCGAGTGTAACCATAGAACAACAGTAAAACAAACCGGGTTATATCGTATTTAAAGCAGACGGTTATTCTCCAGGTACTGGCATGAGGAATGTGTAAATGACACATAAAACGTTATTACACCAAAACTAGATTTATTAAAAAAACGCAGCATTGGCCGTTTTCGGCCAAGCCCAGAGTAATATAATCCCTGTGGGAAAATCTTGATCTCTCAGTAAAAATAAACATGGAAGGCAAGACTTATAATAAAAAAACTATTTGAAAACATGAACGTAATTAGACCATTACAACGTACAAACCTTCGATTATTTAGTATTCAATTTAAAAAATAAAATGAAAAAGTTAGTGTCACGAGCGGGATTCGAACCCACGACCTTCCGGTCAATACGACTCTGCTCTAACCATTTGAGCTGTATTAAACTATATTTGTTTAGTATATTCGTCGTTCAAAAGCAACTTTTCTCTTCTTTCTGATTGTATGTACGAAGTTAAAATCCTTTCAGCCATTTTTGCAATATTTTTTGTTATATAGAAGTCAAAAAATCAATCACGATACTACGACCTTTCGAATTTTCCCTCCTTTTTGCCATTTTTCAAGTGTCGTGTAATCGGATTGGATTATCGGCGACAAATGGTCCAAACCAATGGTTAATAGGTCAAGCGGACCACTAAATTAGTGAATTTAGTGAATTAAAAATGAAGTATACTTCACTAAGGCTCTCCGAGGCCATTTCATTTGTCGCCGAGAATCTAATCCGATTACACGACACTTGAAAAATGGCAAAAATGAGGGAAAATTAAAAAAAGGTGGGGTTGAGATGGGAAGTTAGTGTCCCAGTGGATCGAAGTCACGATAGCTCAAGTGGTAGAGCAGCGGCGTATCTAGCCAAAGATCTGGGTTCGAATCCCGCTCGTGCCATTGACTTTTTTTATCTCAACTAAAAAAACTTAATTAATTGTAATATGAATAAAATTAATACATTAAAATTTATAGGTGGTGCGTTAATTTTGTCCATCAGTGTATTTTATTTTATTTTTTTCTGCATATCGTGTAAACCCTATAATCTAAAACCAATCGAAAAGGCATCTATCGAGCTATGATTAAATTTCCTCGTCCCTTCCCTCGTCAATATTGCTGTATCGAGATTTTGCTTGGGGTGGCCGGTGTAAAGCAATCTCAACCTCTCTAATTGGGTTCAATCGGTCGTGGCCGTGAAAAAACTGTCCTTGTTAAAGAGGTTATTAAAAAAAATTACGCAACCTCTCATATTAATTTTTTCGTTCAGTTAGAAATTAAATTTTGAGCTTCAAACCAAAGACAAAAACTGAATCGGAAAGCTTTATTTGGATGTAAAACACATTGTAAAAATTACTCATTCAAATCAGCCATTTTGAGCAATAAAGTTTAACCTTACATTTCTGAATTTATTAAATATAGATCGCTGTTCCGGTACCTCAGGGCTATAGGGATTTTTAAATGTATATAGTTTTATGTGTTTGTGTTTGACTTTATGTTAATTTATTGGAATGAATGTAATTTATTAGCCTGAAAGGAAGGGGTGATTAAACCCCACCCCGAGGAATATCGAGTACTCTGGGGTGAGTGTGTGACGTCTGGAGGGTAAAAGTAAGTTATTAGCGAGAGTGGAGAGGGTTCAACCCCGCCCCGAGGAATATCGAGTACTCTGGGGGAGTGAAAGTGACCAGACCTCTATGTTTCTATCGAGTGTTGTGTTTGTGTTAATTTATCGGAATGAATGTAATTTATTAGCGTGAAAGAAAGGGGTTGCTTATAACCCCGCCCCGAGGAATATTGAGTACTCTTGGGTGAGTATATGACGTCTGGAGAGTAAAAGTAATTTATTAGCGTGAAAGGAAGGGGTTGCTTATTACCCCGCCCCGAGGAATATCGAGTACTCTGGGGGAATGAATGTGACCAGACATCTATGTTTGTGGTGATGTATATATATGTATTGTACGTTTTGTTTTTATTCTGTATTTGACAACCTGAGGTACAAACGAGAGACTAGCATTCTAGAATATCAACGTAGTATAAGAGAGTCAGTAACCAGATCGAGATGCTCAAATGGCTGCAGTTTAAAACAAAATATGCGCGAAAGGAAAGAAAAAGATGGAAAACACGTAGAGGGCCAGCGATGACCTCAGCTGTTTGTTGGCCCATAAACTTCCCACTTATTATTATTATTAAATATAGATGAACATTTAGAATTTTTCAAATACCAGTTTTCATAAGGAAGCTAAACCTAAAAGCATCCAGTATAAAAGTTGAAGCCCTAACCTTCTTCAAAGAATGTTTTCATGGTTATCAGAGATGTGGTCAAATAAATGATTTTTAATTTTAAATCTTTGTCTAGCTTTCAAAATTTTATTGTACCTTCTTCTAGGCTCTACAAAAGGATATATTATACATTTTTAATTTTGGCCAATTTAACATCAATATATGTCAGAACATGACACACATTGTTGTACTTACTGATTTTTAGTCAGAAGTAAATAAACTTGAATTGTTTTTTTTCATGCTAACATTGAAAGTTTTTTCCTCACTTTTTTCTTCACCTTGTCAACCATAAAATGATTAGACTAGTTTCACATAATAAAAGGTGAAGAAAAACATTTTCAGTGTTAGCATGAAAAAAAACAATTCAAGTTTATTTACTTCTGAATAAAAATCAGTAAGTACAACAATGTGTGTCATGTTCTGACATATATTGATGTTAAATTGACCAAAATTAAAAATGTATAATATATCCTTTTGTAGAACCCTGAAGAAGGTATAATAAAGTTCCGAAACCTAGGCGAAGATTTAAAATTCAAAATATTTTATTTGACCGCATCCCTGATAAACAAATGAACATTACCTACATAAGCGGGTCGATAAATGTACAAAACGTTCTCCAAAGAAACTTTGGTATCTAGGTGTAACTCTTGACCAAAGGCTCAAATGGAAAAAAAACATAAACAATATACTACATGCCAAGGATTAGTAGTAACTTTGTGGGTTAATAGAGATTATGCAGCAAAACTGGAGAATAAAACACATTATGATGTATTGGCTATACAACATGGTCAGACGCCTGGTCATATATGGAGGTCTATTATGGTGACTAAAAACACTGAACAAGCAGTCACAATACAAACTCCAAAGTCTACAAAGAGTCTCCAACCTATGATGGAAAAGCACTAGATCCCCCACCCTTACACATTTATGTACTTGGCTTTGCCGAGTGCCAACTGCGTGAGGTAAATGAGATGGATACGACAGTGCTTAACAAATTCAGAAGGAAACTCAACTTTGGCATACCCTTCCAGGTGGTCATAGATAAGAGAGATCTTTGGAAGAAAGGCAATCAGGAATGGGCCGTAATATGGTACCCTAAAGGGAGAAAAGTGAAACAGAGCTAACAACACGAACTGTTTCAAACTGCCTTACAAACTGTTCGTGCAATCCACCTCTGTGAAAATTATAAAGAAGAAGATGAAAAATTAGTCGGATCTACAAATTTTCGGATAGCGAGGCAGTTATAATGCGCATGCTTTTTGGACCAAAATAGTCTGAGAATCCCTAAATTGTCTAATGGCCTTAGGAAAAAGAGTACGGTTATCTTACTTTATCCCTGACTCTATATTTTGTTGGGGGGGAGGGGTTCGCAACACAAATGTGAACTCGAGACCCCGGTATACCAGTGTTCTTTCATCGAAGAAACTCATTTTTGAAGGGGGTTGAGACCAAACTCAGGGTCGCTGAAACCGATCCCGCCCCTTCCATTGATGAGTGCCGTGTCAATTTCTTTCAATTGCGGCCACCGTTCCTCGTAGGCGTCAGAAAAAGTCGAGGCGACGGTGGGTATCGAACTCACGAGCGCGGGATCTACTAGCCGAGAGTCTGACGCCTTAACCACTCGGCTACGCGGCACCTTCCGGGGCTGCTTAGTTTAATTAGTAATTTTGTACACTGTCCATGGTATAATCTGAATCATAGTGGCTCTACAATAGATCTATATAGGTCACAATGGATAAAAAGGTTAAAATCTTTATTTGACTCCCCCCCCAAAAAAAAAATATATTCCTGCCATACTTAAGAGCATAACGCCAACCTACCTGTTGGGTGTCGCGCGCGAGGAATCGAGATATTAATTTTTTTTAAATATTAGCAATTAAAATTTCAATGGCTGTGATGAGATCCGAACCCAGTCAGTCAATAGGTTGCTAATAATTTAAGACAAATAAGGAACGTCGTACGCAAAAGTTTCGTTGCCTATGCCCACCACGTACAACGAATTTATTTTATTTAGTTAAAGCTTCAAATTAAATAAAAATGGCCTGCGTAATAAGAAGCATACAATGAAATGTTAAAATAAATTTTGTAATTCGTTTAATTTAATACTAATTGAATAAACCCATCAATTAGTTATTAATGTATTTGATATGAAGATTATTTTAATAATCTAATAATTCTGCTAAAAGATTTAAATGGGAATAACAATAAGCTGCGTAGTATAATAAAAGAGAGATCTTAAACAACTCAAAGTAATCGAGATAAGAGGATTTACCAAAAACATGCTGTAGTCCTGTAGTCTAAGGGGGTGCTTACTGGAAATCTTCTGAAGAATACGAATAATACAGATATTCTTAAACATTCCGATACATTTTAGCAAATCATAATTAATAACTGGTTTATTTGAAATAGGACTGATTCTTAGAAGAAGCCAAAACAGGAGAGTCAGAATAACAATGATCCATAGTTAATGACTATTTAACAAAGGTTGCGCGTATATGGATATTTTATTTATTTCAAGAAGTCATTCTTATAGCAAAGGGGTTGATATTGATATACGTGATATAAACAACATAATACTGTTACAAATTGAATAAATGAGAAAGAAAAAAAACTTTCTCCGGGATGAGGATCCGCTAAGAGTACAACAAGGTCACAGAAATTTTTACAAATCTGGCATTTCATTTAATGAAGGTTTGACGTAAACATAAAGTAAACTAATTGAAAGAATTAGAAGAGAAAGAGAAATTTATTTAGTTCAAAATTACGAGCTATCGTACTCAAAATAAACAGTAAATAATAATTTGTTTACACAGCAACACACTCAGGATAAATGTAGGCCTCATACTGTATGGTTTCTCGGGTGGCATTTAAAGTCGGAAATGTTTCTATTTCCGTCAGGACTGTAAGAAGAAGGCTCAATGAAAATAACCTCACAGCCCAGCACTCGGCTTGTGGACCTCTTCTTCCCACAGCTCAGAAACGAGGACATGTGAATTGGACATTAGAAGGTACGCCCCATGATATGTGGTTCCTCAGGTATCATTCCAAGGTGATGTTCTGTGGTGACTTTTCCAGGACGAGGATGACGAGGAAAGAATCCCTAACTTTAGAAGGCCAAGAAAGGATCGACCTAGGTCTACAGATGAAAGAGACGATGTTTCATATGGAGGCGCTCAGGAGAATGGTACGCCCCATGATGTATGGTTCTTCACGTGTCATTCCATGGTGATGTTCTGTGGTAGCTTTACCTGGACGAGGAAGGAATTTCTAACTCTAGAAGGCCAGGACAGGATCGATCTAGGTCTACAGACGAAGGAGACGATGTTTCATGTGGAAGCGCTCAGGAGAAAGGTACACCCCATGATCAATGGTTCCTCAGGTGTCATTCCATTGTGATGTTCTGTGGTAGCTTTACCTGGACGAGGATGGCGAGGAAGGAATTTCTAACTCGAGAAGGCCAGGACAGGATCGATCTAGGTCTACAGACGAAGGAGACGATGTTTCATATGGAAGCGCTCAGGAGAAAGGTACACCCCATGATCTATGGTTCCTCAGGTGTTATTCCATGGTGATGTACTGTGGTGGCTTTACCTGGACGAGGAAGGCGAGGAAGGAATTTCTAACTCTACAAGGCCAGGACAGGATCGACCTATGTCTCCAGACGAAAGAGATGATATTTCATATGGATGCGCTCAGGAGAAAGGTACTCCCCATGATCTATGGTTCCTCAGGTGTCATTCCATGGTGATGTTCTGTGGTAGCTTTACCTGGACGAGGAAGGCGAGGAAGGACTTTCTAACTCTAGAAGGCCAGGACAGGATCGATCTAGATCTACAGACGAAGGAGACGATGTTTCATGTGGAAGCGCTCAGGAGAAAGGTACACCCCATGATCTATGGTTCCTCAGGTGTCATTCCATGGTGATATACTGTGGTGGCTTTTCCGGACGATGATGGCGAGGAAGGAATCTCTAACTCTACAAGGCCAGGACAGGATCGACCTATGTCTCCAGACGAAAGAGATGATATTTCATATGGATGCGCTCAGGAGAAAGGTACATCCCATAATGTATAGTTCTTCAGGTGGCACTCCATGGTGCGTGTGTCGTGGTGTGCTCGGACGGCATTTCCTTGGACATTGAATTGGTTGTTGTGCGAGGAAGGTCTCTACTTCACTTCTAACTTCACAGAGGTGCTCACAAGACATAATTGAAGAACATGTAGTGCCATTTGTACCCCACATCAATGACAGATTCATCCTAATGAAAGATAATGCCAGGCCCCATAGAGCACGTATTGTCGATGACTACCTGAATGAGGTTGGAATTGAGTGGTTGGTGTGCCCAGCTCGAAGTCTAGATTTGAACCCAATCAGACACATTTGGGGCCAACTTAAGCGACGAATAAGACAGCGAAACCCAGTACCTAAGTACCTGAGTAATTTAAGGTTTGTGCGTTAAATTTGATCTTCAGTGCAGTTCACCATGCTTTTACATGTTTTTGACGTTTTATGATGATTTCACAACCCAAGGTACCTTCAAATTTGGCTACGGCAGTTTTTCTCTCGAGATGATTGTGTTTCATTGTTCCTCCGTGTGTTATTCTTCGTTTTGTTTTTAAAAGGGCTGAATTTCAATGTGGCAAATGGCGGAAGTGAACAAGTAAGCCGGAGTTGCTAATTTGTTCTCAAGTCAACTCGAGTAGACAAGTTTTAATTGGTTAGTATTTGTTTTTGACACCGCCTCTTCATCCTCTACGATCCTCGCCCATCCGCGACACCCGGTTCGCCCTTGTTAAAAAACGAGAGGAAAGTTTAATGTCGCCCCTAAGGAGAGTAAACATCAAGACAATGTTTTTGACTCCTTAAGACGAACACTTCGAACCACTTCAAAAATTACAAGCCGGATCTAATGAAATGCTAAGTCTTTCATGAATTGTTAATGGGCCTGTTGCCGCCCATTTTTCTCAAGTTTACTAAGGCCACTACTTTGTTTCCTCTTCGTAGTAATTGTACGCGATATTTTGGTAATACACTGACAGGCAAAAAATTACACCAATTGATTGTTTTCCCGATAAAAGAAAATTCTGCCCTTAATTTGCCTCATTGTTTTTACCAATAGATATTTTATTATAGATATTATAGTTTATACTGTGTTTAAATTGGTAATTTAAATTAGAGGATTGAAGGACTTAATCCTTAATCCAAAACAAGGATCAATTATTTTTCAATGTTTACTTTTTACGGTATTTAACATGTTGATTCAGTCTCATTTGAATTCTGAAACAATAAACTGTTTAGTTTCAACTTTGTTTTCTTAATTTCAATTTTTAAATTTAAAAATGCCACAGTGCTGAGTATGTTGCGCATGGTGTGATCCTTATTGATGATCGACGTACCATCAGGTACGACGACACTCTACGAGACGCCGTTACACGCTTTCGAGAAATCGGGTTCTACCATAGAAGGCCCAGTAATGGATGCCAAAGGGTACCAGAACCCAGGATGGCCGTTTTTTGACTTTAGAATATGAAAATCGGCACATGTTGTTCAAGCGATTCATCAACTCCAGGAAGTTCGAGGTGTCCCAATTTCTGAACGCACTGTTCAAAGAAGATTAAGTCAGTATGCACTGATGACTTTTCTTCCTTTATGAGGACGAGAATTGACCAGAACATGCATTTGCTCGAGAACCCAGCAGTTTATTATTAGCAGCAGTTATTACAGAGTAGCACAGCGTTGGTTGTTGTTCGTGGAGGGTCTTGGACAGCCACTCTATATGTGGATGAAATTTTGGAACATCATGTGAGAACACAGCCATTGGTCTTTGGACGATTTGTCTGCTGCACTTTTTACCGATGAGTGTACATTTGCTCTACGATGATGACTCTAGGATTACGCCCTAATGGGCGTGAAAGAGTGAGGCGAAAGCGAACTGAAAGGTACGAACCTTTTAATTTTTCCCAGAGCTAACCTTATCAACGTAGCTCAGTGATGGTGTGGGAGGGCATTTCAATGGGGAGTCGCACAGCGTTGGTTATTGTTCGTGGAGGGTCTTTGACAGACATGTGGATGAAATTTTGAAACATCATGCATTGCCTATCCTCCATGAAATCAGCGACAGTCCTACTCTACGCATTGCACGAACGTACCTTCAACAGCATAACAACAAGGTCTTAGCCTGGCCAGCCTGTTCCCCAGACATGAACGCCATCGAACATTTATGGGATAACCTCAAAAGACGAATAAGAGCACGTCCATCACTTGCTGATACAATCCACGATCTTCAGAGGACTTTTCTTGAAGAATGAGATAACCTCAAAAGACGAATAAGCACGTCGATCACTTCCTGATACAATCCACGATCTTGAGAGGATTTTCTAGAAGAATGGGATAACCTCAAAAGACGAATAAGAGCACGTCCATCACTTGCTGATACAATCCATGATATTCAGAGGACTTTTCTTGAAGAATGGGATAACCTCAAAAGACGAATAAGAGCACGTCCATCACTTCCTGATACAATCCACGACCTTGAAAGGACTCGTCGTGAAGAATGGGCTAATCTCCAGCAAAGAGAAATTTCCAGACAGGTAGAAAGTATGGCAAGGCGTCTTCGAGATGTACTTAAGACATGAGGAGGTAATTATTATTGAAATATTAATTAAAAATCTAAAACAAAATTAAAACAAATTTTATGTGTCCATTTTTCCTTAGCAATTTTTTTGACTTGTTTAGACAAAGACTCAATTATTAAACGTTAAAAACGTGAATTTTGATTTATATATAAAAATATATACAAATAACATTATCTTACCAAAGAGGTGGAATTTTTTGCCTGTCAGTGTGTATATGGACATTTGGACAACTCTATCCCTCATAATATCTTTACCTTTATAACTACTCCTGGTTTGTTTTATTATTTTAAATTTCACAATACAAGATTTAGTGTACTGTTTTACTTCTATACTTACTATTTAGCCATTTATCAATTTACAAATAAATCAAAAAAATAAACACTATTGTGGGGCGTCGGTGGCCGCAATGGTTTAGGCGTTGACACGGCGCTCATCACTGTAAGGTAAAGGTCCCGGGTTCGAATCCAGCGGCCCTGAATTCGAACCCGACATACTTTCAAATGAGCTTTTGTTCAAAAACACCGGCACCCTGAGGGTTGTTATAAATAATACTGCGAACTGAAGCTGGTTCCTAGTCATACCCTGGACCCAGTACTGTCCGTATTTTGGTGTGTTTGTTCGTTGGATTTAAAGATTTTATTTTCGAGTTTTATTATGTTTATGAGTTGTGTGTTTCCTTTGTCCCAGGTTTTTGTACTTTGTGTCGTTTCTTTTACTGAAATTGATGGATATAGGTTTGTTTTGTCAAATGATACTCAGCAGGATAGGCGCTATCATATGAATAGGTAACTATGAAACTACAGATTTATTACCTTCCATATTACAGGAGGAAATGTTACCTTTTTTTATATTTATTTATGAGGTTGGTGTATTTTTATTTTCCGTGATCTTTGGGTCATACTAGGCAAAACCGGGTTGAACACTAGAAGAAAAAATCCATTACAAATGCTCTTACTGCCTGTTTCAAACTATACGGAAAAAACGTCAAATAAGCTTTAAATCAACTTCCAAACTTAAAAATTGACTATATACATAGATTGTATAAGGCATGAAACAGAATATTGGGGGCGAAACTCATGAATGGCCCGAGCGGGTTAACTACAACCATACATATAAATTCCGACATTTACTGCCGGTGGAAAGCATCAAATATTCAGAAACGCATGGAATAACTCGGCCATTGAGAGGATCCACTATGTTTATATGAATGAGAGCAGGGTCATGATAGATTGGACGTCGATCGGCGATGGGAAAAATATGATTACACGTGACTCACTCCCCACGTAATAAGAATGGTAAAAAGAAAATCCAGACAGGAAATATTCGTGAATAATTAAGCTGTAAACTTTAACGAAATTCTTGGCATAGTTTGTATGACATCAATAATTACACCTTACCCTTTGACCATTTTTATTACTCTTAATGGTTTTTAACAGATTTCTCCAATACGTAAACAATTAACAATAAGTACGATTGGTTAAAAATGTAAAGTCTACCATTTTACATTAAATGATAAGAATTTTTAAAAACAATAACTATTCTTTTAGATAGACCAAGCAACATATGTACGTCTTCAACAAGTAAGAACACGTTGCCTTTGTGAAAAAGACTTATTTTGATCGTATTTTCTCCGATTTTCCAAATAATTTATGTTTGTGTTGAATTGTAAGGGTTTTTGAACGTTGCGGATGAGTTTTTTGTTGTAAGGTGAACGCTAAATATTGAACTTTGGACCTCAAGTTGTGAACTTTATAGTATCCTTCACTAGTTTTCGTGATCCGCTTGACCAATTAATAACTTTCAATTAATTAAGGTTTTTAGTTGAGACAAAAAGTCAGTGTCACGAGCGGGATTCGAACCCACGACTTTCGGCTAGATACGCCGCTACTCTACCACTTGAGCTATCGTGACCTCGATCCACTCGGACATCAACTTCCTATCTCAACCCCTCCCACCCTATTGAGTGGGAGGGATAACTCAATAGGTGGGGTTGAGATAGGAAGTTGATGTCCGAGTGGATCGAGGTCACGATAGCTCAAGTGGTAGAGCAGTATCTAGCCAAAGATCGTGGGTTCGAATCCCGCTCGTGCCATTAACGTTTTTTCATCTCGACTAAAAACCTTAATTAATTGTAATGTATTAATTGGTCAAGCGGACCACGAAATTAGTGAATTTTTATTGTATGGTGAACGCTTATAAAATATAATATATTTAAAATAAAAATGATAATAAAAAAATCTTATGAAAATTGTCGTGGAGGGATCAGGACAGTTGTTTCAGGTCTTTGAGATGAAATAAAAATAACCACAGCAATTAAATACAAATGAACCCCTTTTTTCTCTATTTAAAAAAAAATAAAAATGAACAAACAGAATAAAATCCCTTTTTTTTAATTAAAATAAAACAATACAAGTAAGTATTTTTTCTATATTAAAAAAAGAACAATACTGACTAAGGCCTTTTTATAAAAAATTAAGAAAAACAAAAAAACATTGAGCCGGCAATAATAAAGAAAATCAATTAACAAAGTGAACAAATGAAAATAAAGTGTTCTCTGGACAAATGATTAACCTGCAGCTCGGTGAAGTCCAAGGCAAATAGTTGTCGAACTCGTCTGAATCGGGTTGTGCAGTCCGACGTGCAGAAAGATCTCTTCCCTCCGTAAATAAGGCTGCTGAATCCAGAAAACGTCCTTGTCGTCCCCGGGGGAAAAAAACGAGACCGCAAACCTCAAAAAAAGACCAGCCACCTTTCTCGTCGCCACGCGTTTCTCGTCTGAGAAGCCGCCGCGCATCAAGCGAACTCTCATGCACTCGCGGTCCAATTTGAATGTGGTTATACGCTAAATATCGAACTTTGGACCTCAAGTTGTGAACTTTATAGTTTCCTTCACTAGTTTTCGTGGTCCGCTTGACCAATTAATATCTTTCAATTAATTAAGGTTTTTAGTTGAGACAAAAAGTCAGTGTCACGAGCGGGATTCGAACCCATGACTTTCGGCTAGATACGCCGCTACTCTACCACTTGAGCTATCGTGACTTCGATCCACTCGGAAACTAACTTCGACAAAAAGGAGGGAAAATTCAAAAGGTGCGGTTGAGATGGGAAGTATATCCGAGTGGATGGAAGTCTTGATAGCTCAAGTGGTAGAGTAGCGTCGTATCTAGCCGAAAATCCAATCCAAGAAAGTGGGTTCCAATCCCGCTCGTGACACTGATTTTTTTATCTGAACTAAAAACCTTAATTAATTGATCTATAGTTTCCTCTTACAAGGTCAGTCATTTTTAAAGACTGTTTCTACTGTTTACTTTTCCATCTGCCCAATTTATTTATCATAAAAGAAATGGTTCAACGCCAAGAACCACAAAAAACTTGCCTGTTGTCCAGATGATCTAAGCTACGCGGACACAGATATTATTGTGGTAGAATAAATTATATTTGCTCTCAATTAAGACAAATCACGGAGGTTTACACGGAATTCTGTACAAAAACTATGTGCATGGTATAAACTTTGTTTCTTTGTTGGACAAAAATATTAAAGAAAAAAATACTCCAATGTGAAGGAATGTCTTAAACTATAAGAGTCACGAAAAAAATTAGCGCCATGGCTCAAAATAATTTAAAAACGGTAGGATAAATTATCTACCTTTATATACAAAGCCGATTAATATCGAAGTATAAAGAATGAGTTATTTGATTATAAATCGACAATTTTAATAAAAAAATTAAAGATCTGCAAGCTGACAAAACCTTTATTTTCAAAAAATTAAACCAAAACAAAAGAAGTAGATTTTTTCTTTTTATCTGTCTATCCGTACGGGATTCCCACAAGGAAGTGTGCTTGGTCCAATCTTTATATACTGCTGATATACCTAATCACCCAAAAGCCTCCTTGTTCACATATTCAATGACACTGTAATCCAGTCTGCCCATAATAATAAAAATAGTAATAATTTTATTTGCAAAAAGTATAGTGAGATAAAAGTTAAAATAAAAGATAAACGTAATGCAGTAAGATATAACATAAAAAGAGAAAAAAATTAAGGATAAAATAATGAAAAATGACTAAAAATTAAGTCATTTAACCAATCTGCATCGCCTATCACCTAAAAGCATTGCTTGTACCACGTGGCAGGAGTTATGTCAGTGAACACAATTGCTAAAAATAAATCGAAAGCATTTAAAAGATTTATAAGACCAAATGAAGGAACGAAAAAATAAAATAAAATCCATTCCTAACTACATTCCTCACTACTTCAATAAATTAAAAATTGTCCTTTTCCTACTCCCAAAATTTATCATCTATGTCCTTGAAAGGTTTGAGCTGCAGCCTTTCGGCCAAGCTTTCTATGTTTTGTTTTATTTTAAATTTGAAATAAAGATGATGAAGGACCATCCGGTGAGTCAGAATCTGATGTTTCTTTCAAAGTTGGAAATGAAGCTTGTTCTCTAATTACTTTTGAAAATGTGTTAATCGACTTAGCTGCATGGTTTGCGTTTTTAAAATACATTTTCTTAAGCCGTGAATCCAAGAAAGAAGATAACGGAAGAAGAGGACTTTGACTTATCGTGGCAAAACATTTCTTGAGCTTGGGTGACGCAAAGTCTTTCCAATTTGTTGTTTGGGCACCAGTTTATCAACAGAACATCACAAGCCACTTGCAAAATTTTTATCTCCAATGCTGACAACATTATTGGTGCAAAGGTGCCACATTCTAGCACACCACCTACTTTCCCAAACTTTGCTTTAAATCTCTTAACCTTTGCCTTAAATTTTAATGTCATACTATTCGTCTAATTTTGTCTTTTTAAGGAATAAAAGTGGAGCTACTTATTCAAATCCAATTTCAAAAAAATACAATAAATTGTGTCAGAAACATCGACATTAGATTTATCTCTTTGTCATTGATGAAAAATCCACGATTTTTTAATAAAAAATTAATTTTAATAAATGTACTTTGATTGAATATAAAAAAATATTTATTTGCATTGCATAAATTCACTTTTTTCCACATACTACATGTTTTTGTTAAATTTAACCCATCCCAGGCCCTGAAGATGACCACAATGAAGACCGAAACGTTGGCACGATAAAGAAAATGTTTTTCTGAAACATACATCACACCAGACCGCATCTAAACGATTTCTGAATAATCATCGACAAACGGTCACTATTCAACACACATTTAATTTAAAAAATTATTTGTTAAATTAATTTTTAGTTTAATCGATACCCATTCCTTCTGGTCACATCCATTCCTCATTTATAGCTAAACGTAATTACGTAAATATTTACTGACAGTTAGTGTTGCTTTATGGGATTGCTGAATACCGAATATTTTAGTGCAGATTGCAGGTTGTTCGTTCTCGTATTTTACATATGTACCAGGGTGAGAAAAGAGGAAAATGCTTAATAATTTACTTACGTTTAATGATTTTTTCCCATTTTGGCACCTTTCATTGATGGTTGAATCGTATGTCAGTTATCACCGTACAAAGTTGGAAGTTCCAATTAACGCCGGATGCTAATGCAATCCACCGCAATACAGCTTTATTGCCTCGGCTGGAATTAAAACAAACTCCCCATGAATATTCCCAGCCGGCCTTATACATTATTATAACATTGTGAAACCAGTTTGCCCCTGCGCTAATCCTGTTCCCTGTTTGCTTTATGTTCGCTCGCGGTCTGGAATTAAACCCGGCTGAAATCTCGCACTGGTTTTATTTAAACACTCCTTAAATATTACGAAGCGCCCTTGTCTCGATCTCCTTTATCCTTTATTCAATTGTACATCTTGGTTTTAACTTACTGTTTTTGTGTAATTTTTTTTCTTCTTTTTGATGTACAGATATTTTCGTTTAGTTACATAGCTGTATATGAAAGATTATCTTCGCGTCTTGTTGCTATTTGCACTTTTATTTATACCATCTGGGGTTGGGGATATTGAATAACTGGTTCAACCCCATACCGAAGAATATCGAGTACTCTGGGGTGAGTGTATGGCGTCTAGAGAGTANGGGTGAGTGTATGACGTCTAGAGAGTAAAAGTAATTTATTAGCGCGAAAGGAAGGTGCTGCTTATTACCTCGCCACGAGGAATATCGAGTACTCTGGGGTGAGTGTATGACGTCTGGAGAGTAAAATTCATTTATTAGCGTGAAAGGAAGGTGCTGCTTATTAACTCGCCACGAGGAATAACGAGTACTCTGCGGTGAGATTATGACGTCTAGAGAGTAAAAGTAATTTATTAGCGTGAAACGAAGGTGCTGCTTATTACCCCGCCCCGAGGAATATCGAGTACTCTGGGGTGAGTGTATGACTTCTAGAGAGTAAAAGTAATTTATTAGCGAGAAGGGAACAAGTTCAACCACACCCCGAGGAATATCAAGTACTCGGTGGCGGGGAGGGGGTGAATGTGACCAGTCTTGTATGGATACAATGTAAGTTTGTATGGAATGTTGTGTTTATGTTATTTTATTGGTACGAATGTATTTTTTAGCGTGAAAGGAAGTTGTTTAACCTCGCTCGAAGTACTCTGGGGAGAGTTTGTGACGTGGCAGACATCGTAACTTCAGCCCCGTCGCAGAGGCTTTTTTCTGAGGCAAACTAGATCCTAAGGGAGCAGAAAAACCGGCTGGCTTGAGACCAGGATAAATTAATTTTTGCCTCAAGGCATAAATGATAGATTTTGGGAGTAGGAGGAGGAAAATTTTTAATTTATTGAAGTGGTGAGGAATGTAATGTTTAAAATAAAACACCCTGTTTCGACTTTTCTTCGGGTCATCATCAGGGCCTGGTTGAATTAAAAAACATATTAATTGGAAAAAATAATCATGCTGTAAATAATATAAATTTTGAAACAAATATTTTATACTCACATAAAGTGTAGTGGTATTCTTTTGGTGTCATAGTTTCTTGTCAAATTATTGTGAAACGTGTTTCACACGAAATAAATTGACCACCACAACAATACAACCCCAATTGATGTGAGAATGAAATACTTGATCCAAAATTTAAATTAGTTACATTTGTATTGTATTTTTTTCCAATCATCCTATATGTTTGGTCATACACCCAGGCTCTGAAGAGGACCCGAAGAAAGGTCGAAACATAGGAAAAAATGAAAAGGGTGTTTTTTAAATATTACAGACCTCACCATGTCAACAAATTATTGAACTACCGCTAAAAACCCCGATAAAAAGGTACAATCACAAAATACCACTGGTGTTCCTATAAAAGGCAAAGAAAATGGTGAAAATTCTCTGATCTGTCTTTCTTTCACAATAATTATTTTTCTGGTGGCAGAAAAAAAGGTATGACACCTAAGAAGAGGGGAAATTAGCCTAATTTTTCTTTTGCCGAAATTAAGGCGAAACCTGAGACAGAAGGTTCACTTAAAATTGACAAGCATGCAATTAGCGACTTTACAGAGGGCTTAATTAGTTTTTTTCACTCCTTAGGACTTACTGCAGAGGTAGTGTATAATTATCTATAGGCCTTGAAAGAATGAACGGATACCAACCTGAGAATTACTATGGGGTCGGGTAACGCACATCGGATTAATTATTAGGAGAGAGAGCCAAGGGATGAGAAGATCTGTAATTAATCGTGTTTTCTATCTGAACCCTTTTATCACCTTTTCTGTTTAATAATAAAAATATACTAATTAAAAAGACAACTAATTTAGTACCTTCTTGTGCATTTTTATAAAAGATTTTAGCTGAATTATTTAAAAGTATGAAAATTAATATACCATGCCTCTGAATAGTGCAACCCACCCCCTATCTGTAAGTTTGATTTTCAATGTTGTTAGGCCTGTTCTTTTCTCCATTGCCTTTCGCATAAAGGAGGAACGGCTTATGCTGTCCATAGTGCTTTAGCCGATGCCGAGTATGTTATCTTCCGCACGATTTTTGCGTCTATTGTTCCGCTTTGTAAATTTGTTATCATTTTACAACGTAAAACAAACCAAAATAATTGCAAAAATATTCATAAAACAAAAACAATGAACTACTCATTAGACACTTGCATATATTATCATGAATTCCATTGGATTTCGTTGTCCGATTGACCAAATAACTTCTTTCAATTAATTAATCTTTATGTGAGGAATTGGTTGAAATAAAAAAGTCTGGGTCACGAGCGGGATTTGAACCCACGACCTTCCGCTAAATACGCCGCGGCTCTACCACTTGAGCTATCGTGTCTTCGATCCACTCGGACTCCAAATTCCCATCTCAACCCAAACTTCCGAATTGTCCCTCCTTTTTGACGACAAATGAAATGGCCTGAAATGGCCACGGAGAGCTTTGGTGAAGATATTCTTCAATTTTATTTATTAAATCCATTAGATTTCGTGGTCCGATTGACCAAATAACTTCTTTCAATTAATGTAAGGTATTGGTTGAAATAAAGTGGATCGAAGACACGATAGCTCCAGTGGTAGAGCCGCGGCGTATTTAGCCGAAAGTCGTGGGTTCGAATCCCGCTCGTGACGCTGACTTTTTTATTTCAACCAATACCGTACAAAAAAATTAATTAATTGAATTAACGTTAACGTAGTTAATATGTTATTTACTTTCACTGAGGAGGTCGCGAGGGATTGACGTTTCGGCCGTCGGGGAGGATTATTTAGAAGTTTGTGGCATGAAAGGTTTCTGATGTGAGGGTTTGTTGTGTGGATTGTTTGTGAAAATTCCTGTAGCGGTTTTTCACTACTCCGAGGACATATTGGATATTAAAGTCATTGTGAATGGTAAATTAGGTGCCTAGAATGAGCATTGACGATGGTTCGAAGGATGTTTGACTGTAGGGATCGGATGCGTTAGAGGTTGGAACGTTTTATTGAATCCCAAAATTCGTTGCTATGACCAAATGGGTCTCAAAATAGGTACATAAATGAGTAGTTTATATTGTAACATCAATTTTGATCGTTTATCCAGCCATCTTTTAAAAAGTCAGTTTAGCTCTTGTCTTTCGAGTCGCGTGTGATGGTTTCATGTTGTGGTTTGTTTATCAATGTAGTGGACTACATTCGCTGGTGGGATGGATACTATTGTATATTGACGGGAGCACTGGTTATTCTCCGAAGAGTAAAAGTGACTTTTTATGTTTATTGTCATCTTCCAACGCTTAAACCACTGCTCAAGGAAAGTGACATGGTTTTGCAGGTTACTGGTTGACATGACTGGCTCTTTAAAGGAGCAAAGGATAGAAGCGATCGTTTCTGAAAGGGTAGGAATGCCCGCGGTATATACCGTGTAGAGGGTCGGTCCTAAAATACTTCCTTGCAGTACCCCAGCGATACCCGGCTGAGAGTGGCCACTGATACTTGATCTATCGGATAGAATTTTTGAATCAGGTAATAGATAAAAGGGAGGACTTTCTTATGCTTCCACGGAGCCCCGGGTGCCAAATCTGATCGAAGGAATAGCACTTCTTTTGCTTAAGAGGGGTAAAGATATGTACACAAAACGCGTGCAACAAAATTGCTGGTCAAGAACGTCTGAACCCAAACTGGTCGTCAGGGATGAGGTTATCAGAATGAAGGACGGGAAAAATGTTTATAAGCTGGAATTTTTCTAGAATTTTGTTCATTACAGGCAACAGACTAATGGACGGTAGGATAATGGAAGGTTTATTAAGTTTTGGAATCATTCGTATGAAGGAAAATTTCAAATCGAAATTTGAAAATTTCAATTATATTGATAAAGCTAAGTTCTCCTTAAATGTTTATTAAATTTTTTGTTCTTACTGTTTTTTTAATATTGAAATTGCTTTCCCAGATAAATGTTTAAAAGCTATGTGGGCTTAAATTCTTAAGTTTTCATGTTTACTGTATTCTTATTTAGTAATGGCGCCGGGTTTATTAAATGCCACCGTGCCAGGGGTCATGGTGAGAATAGAACTGTAAAACCACTGGACGTACGAGCCGAGAGCCTCTGCTACCGCGGTCCCGTGTTCTCCTTTAACATTTATATTCCATAAGTTTTTTTAAAAGCCCGCATGGGCTTTATTGGAGGAAAAGTTATTAGTAATCATTTTGGTGGAAAGCAGCCACTTATGTGTTATTTGTATAATCGAGGACATGTGTCCAATTTATGGCACCTATACTAGCAAGAGTACACAATCGACAGCACACCAGCTGACACAATGAGGTCCTCAATTGTCAATTATCCTCCGGTCCCCGATGAGTAGACAACTCGTGTGAGATCGAATCAACCAGAAAGCTATCACTTCCCGTTACATTCTGACAGGTGCGGAAGAAAGGGGCGAAGCACATTTTATAAATCCGACCCGCAAAATTTAAAGTAGGCTGAATGGAGATGTGACAGTGTTTATTTGAACTTCGAGACCAAGCCGGAGCAATCCTGTTTATTTACTCTCTCATTCTGTGGAAAACAAAGGCCGGCGAATAAATAGTAAACGTTTCCGGCGGTGAAAAACAAACTTCAGAAAAAACTGGTACCGAACGAACGCTTCCAAACCTCAGCGGGGGGGGGGGTTTATTGGCTATAGCGAACATGAATGTTTTTCATTCTTATTTGCCGTTCAAACATGAGACTGGTGTATGCACGAAGAGCTGTAATGCTTATTTATCCCCGTGATATATTTTGATTTATGCGCCGACATTCGTAGGGATGTGCATCGTTTTTTCTATGTTGTCAAATAGATTTTTTGTGATATTCAAATAAGCCGTTTTTTCAAAAAATTTAAAAAATCGTGTAAGTTTAATAATATATAAAGCATAAGTTATACATAATGGTAATTTTTTCGGCTAGGGCAAATGAAAATAAGATCCACATTACAGTGCAAGTTAAGTAATTTGTCGGGATCGTTAATTAAAACTGTAAATGTAATTTGACCGGCCTTATCCGAGTTGGGGGGCTTTTTAGTAACGGCGGCCAGTTTTCAAAGTTGTAAGAGAGGAGGCGACATTATCTGGTGGGAGAGCGGAAGATAAGGGGACCTCATCAAAAGAGACGCGACAATACGTTTTGTTTGTTTGTAGGGTGTCGCATTGTCACCGGCTCTTTTGTCTCCACCAGGTGCCGGCGACTGGGCCGGGTAATCAGATGGAAAAATCGGTTTGGCGCTACAATTGTGGGCTGAGCATTAGTGCCCTCGTCAAAAGGCATTTCTAACCGTCGATACCGATGTAGTACCAATAATGCAAAATTCGCTGAAATCGTTCAAGTAGAGATACTGGACAATTGACTGGTTGAATATACCGAAATTGATCCTTTTTTTTTCAATTATTTTATTAACTTCCCTGAACGGCTTTTCATTCATTTATGCCCATAATAGCTCCTCGATTACTTTAAATAAATATTTGTACCTCCATGATCACAAAACTTGTTTTTCTCTAACACTAATGCCAGCGCTGCACCCGGAAAGCACATGGCATGGGAAAACTGCAAATGCTGCACTAAATGTAATGGAATAAAGGGCAAGAAGGTCTCAAGGCGAAATGCCGGGTTCTCAGGAAGATTATATCTAAAGACTGTAGAAAGTTCGAACAGAAGGGATCTCGATGGATCGAGAGGTTCGTATGAAATTTTTGGAACCGGGAGCGGACCAGTTCGTTGATAAAAGGACTGTTGAAGTCGTTGTGGACAGTAAGATTAGTAACGTTGTCCAGAGCTTTGACGGTTTATGTGAGGACTTTTGATTGATAGGATGGATGTTGGACGGCTTGCAGAACCGCATAGTTCGACTCCATATATTCAAAGTGGTCGAAGTAAAGTTTTGTATAAATAATTAAGGTTTTTAGTTGAGATAAAAAAAGTTGGGTGTGTGGTCTAGAGCACACGGTGGAAATGAAAACTTAAATTAGGGTAAATTAACAATACGAAATACAATTTTTGTTCTTTATTTTGTATAATCACAATGTAATTACGTTGAAAATGTTTACAATTATGATTGTGTAGGAATTTGATTGTGCTCTGACTGATTGTCGTTGGTATCAGACTCTAGAAACGAAACTATTGGTTTATGGTAACTGAAATATGAGACAAATACTTTTGATTGAAATGAATTTCCTAAATATCTCACAAAAACTCCGTCAATCGTTGTTCCATATTTCGTACTTTCATTTGGATCATTGGACATATTAATGTCTAATTTTGTTTTCAAAAAATCCACTAGAGGCTTTGCTGTATCTTTGGAGAAGTCCACATTGAAATCTCCATTCATAATCATTGGTAATGTATGGAAATGTTCTTCGAGAAGAGCAGATCCTTCTTTGATGTAGATAATTAAGTTTGCGTGGATGAATTTGATGATGTCTTTTACACTTTGATTAGGTGAAATATAAATTGCTACTATTACAATTTCTTGTCTATTTTCTATTATACATTTCGATACACAAATTTCGCCAATTGGTAATATATTGAATCCAAATGTTTCTGAATGTTGAAGTGTGACAACCATCAGCGAACTAACAAGAGTCGACGTGTCTCTCTTATTTTTGAATTTAGCTATACCTGCAGATCGGCGATCAGGTCTTTTGAATTTCACAACACAATCAAAATTCGGGAGATCGACGTTTTCTTCATTGTCCACCCAAGTTTCTGATAAAATCAGTATAGTCGAATCTTGTAATCTTAAACACACACTGTTTTTAATGACGATAGACATAATGTCTTATAAATACACGACAAATTCTGTCATATTAACATATGTTCTTACACGTGTATTATGATAAATTATTACGATGAATTACAATCAAAGAATAATTAATTATTCTCAATAACGGCTCAGTCTCAGTCAATACTCACAAAAAAGTGCTGAGCGCGCCTAAAGAAGTTTTCACTTCAAAAAGTCAATGGCACGAGCGGGATTCGAACCCACGATCTTCGGCTTCGGAAAAATGGCAAAAAGGAGGGAAAATTTAAAAGGTTCGGTTGAGATCAGAACTCGGTGTCCGTGTGGATCGAGGTCACGAAGCTCAAGTGGTAGAGCAGCGGCGTATCAAGCCGGAGATCTTGGGTTCGAATCCCGCTCGTGCCATTGACTTTTTTTATCTCAACTAAAAACCTTAATTAATTGTAATATATTAATTAGTCAAGCGGACCACGAAATTAGTGAATGAAAGTTTTGTATAAAGTTAGTTTAGTGTAGTTGTAAAATTCGAACACCAACTCCCCATCTCAACCTACATCCGAGTGGATCGAAGTCACGATAGCTCCAGTGTTTAGAGCTGCGGCGTATTGAGCCGAAGCTCGTGGGTTCGAATCACGCTCGGGATACTAACTTTTTCATTTCAAAAAATAATAAAATTGGAGAAATGTGTGGTGATTAGTGACCGTTTCTACAAGAGAAGAACGAAGAACATGGGATTCTATGAACAAATTGCAACTACATTTGGACACGAAGCTAAAAGTATACTGAAGGACATCGCCAACAATGAGAAGAAACTCGCATCGGCTATCAATCAGAGAACTTTTTTGCCGAAGTGCAGACAACACAAGGTATTTCCTACTCACATCAAAAACAATTTTCACAAATGCCACACTAACACAGCCAAACACCAGAATTAACGATTTACATAAAGCCACAATAAATTTCAAACGAAACATTTTAAACATAGAAATCACCACGAGCATCAAAAACATTAAGACACTAACACAGGGCACTCTCGACACGACACGCAAGAATGACACAATTACACAGAAGACAAACACTTTGAGCCCTGAAGATGATCTCAATAAAGATCGAAACGTTGGCACGATAAAGAAAATGTTTTTCTGAAACCTAAATCACACCAGACCGCATCTCACGATAAAGAAAATGTTTTTCTGAAACCTAAATCACACCAGACCGCATCTCACGATTTCTAAATAAATAAAATTGTAGGTTCATCACCCCGCAGACTAGAAGAAATTTCACAAAATGAATTTTATTATTACAAAAAGCGAAGGGCCTGATTCGTAGGAGAAAGGTCATTCTCATACGATTAAGAATAGGCCATGCAAGGTTGACACAAGTACACTTTTGGTTTAAAACTCCTTTGTCCGTCATGTTGTACGTTGCTTGTCAAAATTCTTGAATTTGTAAACTAAGAGTTTTAAGTAAGTATATAGAATAAAATTGACATGATGCCGATAATTATATTTATGATCAATTTTCAGTAAAAGCGAACAAAAAAAAATAGCTTGTAAGTTGTTTGTTTTGTAACCTTAAAACTAAAAAAAATTCCTTTTTACAATAAAAATAAACATTAATTCCTTCGCCATCAAAAAATAATTATAAATTAAAATTTAATGTTTTTATCTAATTAACGAACAAAAAAAGATTTCCTTCTTGTGAATAGGTATTTTTCTTTATCGCTCACCGTTGATAAACCCGTCTCCTTATTTTTTGAGAGAAGTTTGCGGTACCGCGTTCAGCGTAGGACTGCCGTCCTCTTTTTTTTTCTTTGTTGATCTTGTAGGTCCAGGCAGCGCTGCTTGACAATGATGCTGTTATGCAACATTGTAGAGAAAGGTTACTCGATATGTACCAGCCACCACGGCAGCGAGTGGGTCTTTGGGTCTTCTCTACTGATTCTTGGAGAAAACAGGATTGTTTATTGCATATAGTTTTGTCCTTAGGCCTTAGCATGTGTTGAGAGTGAACATTTATTAGAATAGTGGAAGAGGGTACTCCACCACCCTAACTGCCAACACCTGGGTTGGTTGTATCTCGAAGCATGCCAGGAATTCATTCTAAGGTGTAAAACCTGAATTTCCCAGAGAGTGCATATGCACGTGCAGCTGATTTGAGCTTATACAGATCAGTAATCAGTAATGATTACAAAAACAAAAAGTCATAGTTCTAGTGCCTAGTTAAATATGTTCGCTTTTGTCTTTTTTGACCAGTGAAACCGTGTGCTTGTTGAAAACGTTGATTTAGTAGCAGACGAAGACGAAATTGCATCATCAAAACACAGAATGGAAACAATGAATACATAATCGAGTCAAGCTTCGATCGTCTTTATCTCCGCCTACTCCTCTAAAGGGTTCCTATTGAGTATTAATAGGTAGTTAATCATTAACACTCTCCTTGAAAACCCGACAACCGCGACCTGCGCGAAGGTGATGAATGACTCCTTGAGGAGGCGGAAAACTGGTGAATTAATCAAAGATCTCCGTACTTCAGCCCTCGAAGGGTAAAGGGAGATTAATGGAATTAATTCTTCCCTTGTTTACACAAGTTTCTTTCGTATACTTTCCGTGTTAGATCCCAGCGTCAATAAAAAACAACTCGAGGCGACAAAGTTAAAAGTCCCACTAAAATCCATTCATCACTCATAGAAGTCATTTTCATTTGAATTCGTCGGTTCGTAAACAACAACGAAAAATGTTATGAAAACGGTATGAGCTCCGTATGGGTGCAATTCCCATCAGAAATATTGTAAGAATTGTACGCATCTCAGAGTTTAAATTTATGTTTCCCTCGGCAGATTTATGCACTACTCATGTTTCAGGAGCATCAGACATTCTTTGACCTACTAAACAAATTTTAAATAATAACATGTATTTTTATAGAAGAAAACTATTATAACGATTTAATATTAGGACAACAAAAAGAGTGTTTTCTTTAGAACCACCACTAAAGATGGCGAGAAGCCAAAATGTCCGTCAGACCAAAACATCGGGAATTAGCAGATCAAAATGTCAACACTAAACTGTTAATTATAGCGGCTGACTTTTATTCAATCAAAAAAAATAATGTCCTTTGCGTTTATCTAATTAACCACGTTCATCAGCTTTTATTACGTAACTAAGTGCGTTGGGGATTCGTGGCCGGTAAGATTCGAACCCGGGACCTGAACAGTTCGGCATGTCAAACCTGCCACTACTGCAGATAATTTTTTATTGCCGAGTTATGGTCGATTTATTCAAATTGGGTTGTCCGGAAAGTAATACAGTTGTATGATTATATAATAAAAACAATTCAATAAATTATTTTAACTATTTTTTATTAATTGATATACTCTTTTCCCAGCGTAATGTCAATTTTTCTACACCCTCTGAATAGAATTTTTAGTCTTTACTATTAAAAAATTCTGTAAACACATTTTCTAAGGATTTTTGATCAATAAATTTGTTATGTTGTAAAACGTTGTACAGGTGTCTGAAAAAAATAAGCGAGAGGTCAGGAGAATAAGGAGGGTGAGGCAGAACCTCATAACTACGATCGAGCAGTTTTCATGTTGTCACATGTAACCCATGTGGCTGAGTCTTGTCAGGTAACATAAGGGTCTTTTCCAATTGACCAAATATGGCTTAAATTTTTATTACATTGCTTCAATTTGAGAGCAATACATTTCGTCATTGATTGTTTCACCAGGATTCAAGGTGTAGAAAAATCAGTCAAAATAAAGCCCACCAAAGAATCACCGTGTTTTGATGAGTTAGGGGCTTTGAAAAATATGGTGCTGCTTCTCCTTTGTCGAGCCTTTGTCCACGTTTGCAGTTATCATGGTAGAGAATCTACTTTTCATCACAAGTATCAATTCTATCCAGAAATTTCCAGAAAAAAGAACCTGTCAAAAGACACCTGCATTATTTTCCTGACAACCCAATAATAACGCTTGTTTATACGTGTACGCTGCAACTCTATATTCAAGTGGCAGCTTCTTAAATTCGGCGGCATGCCTACACGCTCTCTGTAAAGAGTCAAGGCATGGCAAGCTTCTATTATGTCGGAAACATAGAACACCCTTTCTATTTATTCATTTATTACAAATTAATTCCGAAATCGTGAGATGCGGTCTGGTGTGATGTAGGTTTCAGAAAAACATTTTCTTTATCGTGCCAACGTTTCGATTTTTATTGAGATCATCTTCAAGGCTCAAAGAGTTTATTTTTCATGTAGATGTTGCAGTCTCAACACGACGCCCAATCTCAAAATCCTCTTCTCACGTTATCGTCTCTGTTGGATTCAAGGTTTAAAAATATGTATTTTAAAACGCAAACTATGCAGCTAAGTCCATCAACACTTTTTCAAAAGTAATTATAGAACACCAAGCTTCATTTCCAACTTTGAATGAGACATCAGATTCTGACTCACCGTACTTCATCATCATTATTCCATTTTTACAATAAAACAAAAACACGGAAAGCTTGTCCGAAAGGCTGCAGTTCAGACCTGAAAGGATCCAGCAGAAACCTATGCCATATTAGAAATAGATGCAGGAAACATTTCCGACCGTTTCCAAAATCGGTTTTCAGTATGTGCCAGTCATCGTAACATCAGTCCCGACGCAAAGGCTTTTCCATGAAGCAGGATTAATCCTTTGATAACATACGAACCGCCTGACATGAGACCTCGCTAAAAAATTAATTTTTTTCAAGGACATAGATGATAAATTTTGGGGGTAGGAAGAGGAAAATTTTGAATTTATTGAAGTAGTGAGGAATGTAGTATTTAAAAAAAACACTTTTTTTATTTTTTCCGATGTTTCGACCTTTCTTCAGGTCATCTTCAGGGGTGATGTAAAAAACTCATGTTGTTTGGAAAAAATACAATTTAATAAGTATTAATTGGATTAAAGGATTGAAAAATGGCAAAAAGGAGGGAAAATTCAAAAGGTGCGGGTGAGATGGGAAGTTAGTGTCCGAGTGGATCGAGGTCACGATAGCTCAAGTGGTAGAGCAGCGGCGTATTTAGCAGAAGGTCCTGGGTTCGAATCCCGCTCGTGCCATTGACTTTTTTATCTCAACTAAAAACCTTAATTAACTGTAATTAAATAAGTATAATATAAATTTTTAACCAAGTATTTCATAGTCGCATAAAGTGTGATGCTATGGGGTTTTATGTGAAAGTATGATGAAATGTGAATTCTGCTGTTTTTATATGATTGTGAGTGTTGGGGACGCGGTAAATCTTGGAAATTTCTTTCATCATAGGCGGTTTTATTTAACTCAAAGTATGTCGAGAATGGGTATTTTCTGGATTGGATTTATGATTCGGCCTTCAATACTGGGAAGGAAGTTAATTATGAAGGACGATAGGAAGAAAAGTAAATGTAAAAGTAAGAGTTAATAGTTTATTTGCTTTATGATGTTGGCGTATCCACGGCTAAGTTTGCATGTATCTGATATGTAATTAATGCTGTGTGTATGTCTCTGTTAATGTAAACCATTTCTAGAATGTTGCGTTTGTATTTCTTTTTTTTCCGTGTTTAGTATTTGTATTTTGTCAAAATTTGTTTTGTTTTTCAAAGTGATGTGTGACCAACGCTGTAGGATTGGTTTTTGGTGTTTTACAGTCTTAGGTGTGTTGTTTTTTCCGTTTTTCTAGATATTGCGATGTAATTCCAAAGTACGATTATACAATTAATTTTATAAATTACATCGGATTTGTAGGATGTTGGTGTTGGGTCTTTGACTTTGGAAAAAAGAATATGTACTGTTTTATAGTTTTCAAAAGCTATTTTAATGTTTTTCAGAAGAGAAATTTACCTAATTTGTGTGACAATGTGTGCACGAATGGAATGGACATGTAGATTGGTTTGTCATTGTAAGATTCTGTTAATGATGTGTTATGTGGAGAATGTTGTTTTGTGTTGTGCTGCTTTATAATTGTTTATGATTCTGTTGATTATGTTTTTACGATAGTTATTGTTATGTAAGATTTGTTTGTGTGTTTGGATATTTTTTTAGGTGAAAGGATTCAAGATATTATTCTGCCTCCTGAAGATGACCCCAATAATAGTCGAAACGTCGGCAAAAAAAGGTGTTTTTCTTAACTACCTCATTCTTGACCGCTCTTCACGATTTCAATTATGAAACAACAGGTCAATAAAAAAAAATTTCTGTAATTAGTGTGCCATTTGTTTGTCTTGTTACGACGGAATGGTATTTTGTTTTCTGTTTCGATAGGTCACTAAGAAACACACATTTTCAAGGATATTCGTTTTGTCCTCATTTGGCGTACTGCCTAAGAAGCGACAATAGCACAATTTATTTGTATTTAAAATTTAACTGCCATGTCGGACCAAATATTTGATTTAAATTAATGCTGATATAATTTGAAATCGACACGGTTCATAATTATTTTCGCGGGATAAAACTTGATTAAACGAGCCCTCACTTTGTCAAAGCGGGGTGTATTTAATTTTTCAGCCGGGCAATATTCTCCCGCCCGTGGACACCTCCGTGTAATTTGTCCAGTTTTACAGATGGACAGTAAATGCGGTTCATATTGGACCAAACACAAACGACGAGAAGTAAAAGAGGGTGGCAAAGGGAAAAAGGCCAGGGGACGGAACGGCGGGCGCCCCACCCGCTTTCTCGCACCCTCCTGTTCATCAGAATGACTACGTTCACGAGACAATCGATAACGATGTTTTTCCGTAACGATTTTCAGACAAATAAGATCCTAGTGTTAAGCAGGTAATAATTTAGTTAGTGGTGTTGATAACGATCGTTATTTCGAATTAACCGAGTAAGGCGTGCAGTATCTAAGTAAAAGCTAAATAAGTATCTACTACAATAATAAAGAAAACAATAATGTTTTTGCATCAATACTTCGTCAAGCGGTTGAAAAATGGCCACAGCATAAAATCGTCAACGAATTATGCAATTTTTGACAATTCGTTCGATACATATTGCAATTAAGTGATACATGTAGGCAAATAAAAAAAATCAAATACTGTGGATTAACCGAGGAACAGCACTGAGCCCAATTTAATTCTTGCTGTACATCAACGATTTGGCTAGTCCATCTATAACCAGTAAAATATGTTTATTTGCAGATGGCATTGATCCTCATACGATAAAAAATTGAGATGGGCAGGGTCTGGCTAAAATATCTAACTGGATGAGATTCAATCTATTAAATTTGGACAGCAATAAATGCTCATTCATGCCCGAACAAATTTGCCGAGATTCGACAATATGCAATTTCACAGTGCCACTACATTATTATGAGGAACATTCATAGAAATTTTTTATGTACGGTTTTTTTTTTGCGTTATGAACTATGCATATTAGCCATGTGACAATTCATATATGTGTGTTCAAATTTGGGGGGGTTATTGTGAAAAAAGGGCCAGAGGCGACGGTGGGAATCGAACCCACGACCGCGGCGTGAGAGTCTCTCATGCTAACCACTCGGCTACCGCGGTCCTGTAAGGTATTGTTTAAGATAAAAAAGTCAGTGTCACGAGCGGGATTCGAACCCACGACCTTCAGCAAAATACGGCGCTGCTCTACCACTTGGGCTATTGTGACTTCGATCCACTCGGATACCAACTTCCCATCTCAACCTACCTTTCGAATTTTCCTCCTTTTTACCATTTTTCGATCACCTTTCTTTTCCTCTTTGCTTTTTTTTATATCAACCAATAGCTTTCATAAAAATTAATTAATTGAAAGATGTTATTTGGTCAATTGGATCACGAAATATAATGGATTCATAGCAATGTTGCCAACCGATTAAACAATTAGATGAGGTTAAATACCTCGAAATAATCATAGACAATCACACGACGTGAAAAAAAAACATATAGAATGTTTATGTGACATGCTAAGTAATTGAGGCATGTATTTGATAAACCAAATGAGGATTCCCAATTAAAACTAAAAATGACATTTTTTACGAGAGTTCGCAACAACAGAAGTTATATAAACCCTCGAGGTGCTAGTGTTAACAAAAAAATTGTAAGTATATCGGATTCGATTAGAGAGCCACTGGATTCGAACCCGGGACCTTTACCTTACAGTGATGAGCGCCGTGTCAACGCTTAACCTTTGCGGCCATCGACCCCCCAATCCCATTATTACTATTATTATTTTACAGGGTGATCAGCTCTTCGTGTTAAAAATTTTTTTAAGAAAAACTCGTTTTTTACATAAAACCTGAATTTTCTCCACTGTAACCGAACTTTTCCTAACTTTTGACTCCATTTTTACGTACAAAATTACCATTTCGCAAATTTCACCGTGTTAGTGCAATACGAATAACTGCAGTCATTCAGAAAATTCGTTGGCAAATCTAAAAATGGTATCAAGAGTTTAGAAAAGTTACGTAAGAGTGGAGAAAATTTGGATTTTATGTAAAGAAACATGTTTTTTCTTAAATAAAAACTAAAAAATCGTAACTTTTGAACGGATTGAAATAAAATCATGATTATTCAGAAATCGTGAGATGCGGTCTGGTGTGACGTAGGTTTTAGAAAAGCATTTTCTTTATCGTGCCAACGTTTCGATCTTTATTGAGATCATCTTCAGGGCCTGGGATTTACGAACATTGTTTAAATTTAACAAAACATGTAGGAAGTGGAAAAAAGTGAAATTATACATTGCAAATAAATTCACTTTTTCCACATCCAAGTTGTTTGTAAATCCCAGGCCCTGAAGATGATCTCAATAAAGTCGAAACTAAATTCACTATTTTTCGTGGTCCGCTTGACAAATTAATATCATACAATTAATTAAGGTTGTAAGTTGAGATAAAAAAAGTCAGTGTCACGAGCGGGATTCGAACCCACGACCTTCGGCTAGATACGCCTTTTTAGATGGGAAGTTAGTGTCCGAGTGGATCGAGGTCACGATTGCTCAAGTGGTAGAGCAGCGGCGTATCTAGCCGAAGATCGTGGGTTCGAATCCACCTCGTGCCACTGTTTTTATCTCAACTTACAACCTTAATTAAAGATCGAAACGTTGGCACAATAAAGAAAATGTTTTTCTGAAACCTACATCACCCCGACCGCATCTCTCGATTTCTGAATAATCATCGACAAACAGTCACTAATCACTACACATAAAATCATGATTTTTACGGCATTCTACTCCGCTTTACATGCCGCCGAAAACATGTTTTTACACGACGAGCTGACCACCTTGTATACCATCTATATTTCCAACCATTAATGCAATTTGAAATCGCTTGAAGGTGCATACAGATATATTGTTGAGCCAGTTCAGATCATACAAAAAAGATCTATGAAAATGTTTTAAAAAAATTTTTAGATACATATCAAAATTATTATTTGAGAAAATAGGCGTTTATGGCATATATCAAATATATGTGCAAAATTTATGTATGTTATTATACAAAGAAAGGACTAACTACTTCAGATGTGTTCAATAAATGTGTTACAAGAGCAATTGTATATAGAATCAAATTAAAAATTATAAAAAAATACATTGATGGACAAATTTAACGCTACAATCAATTTATTTACTTTAAAATAAAATCCATTACCTTCCAACATTAGTTACAGGTAATTAAGAGCTATCGTAGTCCAAATAAACAGGGAATAATGCTTTGTTTACACAGCAGACACTTAGGAGAAAGGTATGCCCCACGCTGTATGGTTCCCAGGTGGCATTCCATTGTGGGTCATTTCCTTTGAGAGATTCTTGCCAATGAGGATAATTCCAGGCCCCTTAGAGCATGTATTGGAGATGATTTTTTTTACATAAAAGATTTTAAACATTTTTTTAAGTCTTATTTTTTACAATCCAACCTATTTTTGGTATGCAAAATATGTAAACCTGAATACGTTAAAAATTAAGGTGGTGTGTAAATTTTGTCCGTCAGTGTGTATAAAATTAATTGACAATAAAACATGTGAAAAATGTTAATCGTGGAAGAAAAAAAATCAGTGAACAAAGCGGTTAATGATGCATGATAAAAATCAATTACGAACGATTAAACGCGTGTTAAACGAGAGGATATTTAATTTTAAATAACTCGGCAATAATCGACCGGTGATCCAAGTTTTTAAGAAAATTGTCTCGGCTAATTTAAGTGTTTGTGCTAATAACCCGGTCGTGTGTCTTGGAGCTAATGATCATTGGAGGAGAACAGTTATTTTCGATGCTAAATCCTGGCACTGGGCCGAAAGAACGAATTTTTTACCTTATACCTGACACGTTATTGTTTCTCTAGTATTTACTCATTTTCACTTTCAATAGTATAAAACTCAAGAGAATTACAAAACAAGAAAAACTATAATGACTTTTATTTTATTTTATTTTTTTTATTTTAACGAGGGTTCGCAACAGCAGAGGTCATATAAACCCTCAGAGTGCCGGTGTTTTTGAAAAAAAGCCCATTTGTAAGTATGTCGGGAATGACTTTTATTAAATCTATATTTATTTAATAACCGCTGTTACATATTAATAGTAATTTATAAATATAATAAAATTATCAAAAATATAATTACCACGTAAAAAACTAAAATGGTTAACTTTTTTATGATATCCTTAAAATATTCATAATCATCATTTAAGAAATCCATTATATTTAATGATCTGATTGACAAAATTACTTCTTTCAATTAATTAATCTCTTTATGTAAGGTCTTGGCAGAAATGGAAATGTTAGTGTCACGAGCGGGATTCGAACCCACGACCTTAGGCTCTATACGCCGCTGCTCTACCACTTGAGCTATCGTGTCTTCGAACTACTCGGACACAAACTCCCCATCTCAATCTACAACATTTCGAATTTTCCCTCCGTTTTGCCATATTTCAAATGTCGTGTAATCAGGATTCGATTCTCGGATATATGAAGTGGCCACGGAAAGCTGTTAGGTCGTGGGTTCGAATCCCACTCGTGCCACTGACATTTCCATTTCAACCCAGACCTTACATAAAGAGATTAATTAATTGAAAGAAGTAATTTGGTCAATCAGATCGCTAAATATTATGGATTTCATAAGTAAAACGAATTATGTCTTCACCAACAGCTCTCCGTGTCCACTTGTAGCCGAGAATCGAATCCTGATTACACGGCATTTGAATAATGGCAAAAAGGAGGGTAAATAATTATTTAAGATTGTTTTTTAATTGGAGGAAATAGGGTTGTTCTAATTTACATAGTACTGATAGTTTTGTTCTAGCATGTGTTTAGAGTGAATGTATTTGTTAGCGTGAATGTGCAGTGTGAGATGGCCGGTGGCGGAATATTGAGCGACCCTCAATTACGTTAGTTATATAATAACTGGTCATGGTGGAATATCGTACCTATCCGCCCTAACTGAGTAAATGTTAAGGAAAGAATGAATGAGAGTGTGAATGAGTTTGGATCTGGAAACAGCATGCGTTGAGTGCTGAACGAAATAACTGTTGATAGTACCCGGAATACCTCAGTAGACGAATGAGACTGATGTGTGACCCCGACTACCACCTGGGGTGGATGATAATCGAAACCTGCCGGTAATTTATTGTAAATTACAAAAGATGTAATTGCCGAAAGACTGCGAGAAGTGCGAGATGTGTAGATTTGAACTTACATAAATCCAATCCAATCCTAAACATAAAAAGCGCGTTCTTAACATTTTTTCTTTGATATTTTATTGTATTTTTTATTGAATCCTTCCAATGTTTACAGCATTTTGGCCATAAATATTTGCTTATTCGGAGATCGTGAAATGCGGTCTGGTGTGACGTTAATCTCGTTGGAATTTATAAATCCCAGGCCCTGAAGATGATCTCAATAAAGATCGAAACGTTGGTACGGTAAAGAAAGTGTTTTTCTAAAACCTACGTCACACCAGACCGCACTCACGATCTCCGAATAATCATTGACCAACGATCACTAAATACCACACATAAATATTTGCATTTTCAACTTCCTAATTACAATGAAGATACTCCTATTGGTTTATTTATTGAGGAATCGAGTGGTGGGAAGTGCCATGAGCTATGTAGATAACGAGGTAATAAAAATAGAAAGAAAAAAAGACGAAAAGACATCGAGGGGAGAAGCTATCCAATGATAGTACTCTTTACTCAAGAATATCACTGAATTATTCGCACTCTCTGACAGTAGGTCACTACTTGAGAGGGGGGTTAGTTTTGTACGTGGGGATTGGAGGTTAGTGTGAAATTTAAAAAAGGAACATTAAGGTTGTAATCGATGTTGCGACTGGAAACATAAAATGGGACGATAATGTAGGGTATGCATTCTGCGGAGGAAGGTTGGGTAGAACCCCATAGTTTTATGCCGTATGTCCATATTGGTTTCAGTTTTCAGCTGTATATGAGTATTTTGTTGTCAAGGGAGGGTTTAGATTTGTTGTCTAATAGTCGTTTAAGTAATCGCTATTGACGGTTCATTTCTATCCTTTTGGGTTGTGTATTGGATTGTGTTTATAGGTTAGTTTAGGTCACAGCCCTAGGTAGCGCATGACGATTTCGGTGAGAAGTGGAGTAAAGTTATAATATGAAGGATTTTTTGAACTATCGTTCAATGGAATAATGGTCAGAAGTGTGCGGTGATCCATGTCAGGGTCTGAGATAGACGATAGAATATCAGTGTTCAGCGTATGTCAGGATAGTGGTGTCGAGATAGGGATAACAGCAGAACACGGATTAAATTTTAATCAATTATAGGATTTATCTTAAGTCCTTGTTCAGAAGAAAAAGCTACCGTCACGAACGGGATTGGAACCCAAGACCCTTTGCTCAATACGCCGAAGCTTTAACCACTTGTGCCATCATAGTGCTAACATGACTTCGATCCACTCGGACACCACTCTTTACCTCAACCTATCTTTCGATTTTCGCTCTTTTTACTATATTTTCAAATATCATGTAATCAGGATTCGATTCTCGACGACTTATGAAGCAACAACGAGAAGCTTTTAGCGAAGTAAGTACTTCTGGAATGCGATGCCACGTATTATATTTTAAAACTGTTCGACTTTCACTTAATTGGATAGAAAACAAGATGAAGTATATTTAGTTAGTAGTAGTTAGAAGTGTTAATAGTAATGTGTGTTTCTTAGTGACCACAACACATTCACAAAAAAACCAACATGACACCACAAGAATATCATCACACTTTATGCTCTGAAGATGACCCGAATAAAGGTCGAAACATTGACCAAACAATGAAAAAGGGGATTTTCTAAACGACATCATTTTTGACTGCTCCTTACCACTTCAACAATTTAATAGTAATATTATTTAACTAAAACACGCTCAGAATAATCGATGCCGTATTAGTTGTGATGTAATTGTGGTGAAGTGAACTCCTTTGAAAATCATGCTTAAACGGTGAAATACAAAATTTAAAAAAAAGGATGGAATATGAATAAAATATGGGAAGCCTACACCGCAGGGCGGACATCTGGCGTCCCTCTCACGGATGGAACGTTATTCTCGTCTAATTGCCGTCATTTTCCCCCCCTTCATCGGCCCTCTTATTTATTATATCCCTACATCGTCATAAAACATAATCGCAATCGTGTTAAACGATTTTTCAACAGACGACTAGGCATTCACGTTGTATAATTTCCTGTGAAAAAAAATCCAAATTGAAATAAATGTTTAAAAAGGATAAGTGGCAAAACAAATCCAAGAAAAACGTCCGTCCGAGTTATGCTCTGTGGTGGTTATGAATTTTAATCAGGAAACCGGCTTTAGGAATGGGCGCTCCGTGAAATAATGAGCGCCATCAGGCGACTTGTCCTCCTAATAGCCACATTTAACCCTATCTTACTGTAATTTTTTATCCCGAGCGGACCACCGCCGCCCAATATGGTTGTATAGGTGAGGAAATCCCTAAATGATGTAAAAACGGAAGTCATTATCATCTCAGTCCACATTGCAAACTCAAGTACATAAACTAAACCCATCGCTTTTTATGACACACCCTTTATCAGACCATCAATTCCATTCAAAATTAGAAATTAATGAAATGATTAGTTATTAGTTGACAGTATTAACTGTGGAGAGTTATATAGAGTAAAAATTAAATTAAATTAAATCGTAGTACATTTTGAAGAATTGTAATTATTTATTAGAGTTAAGGTTAAGGACCAACACCCAGCTTAACCTTCCATGAAGATCAAGCGACCTTAGCCTGCCTAAACCTTCACCTCCATAGCTTCTTCGGAGTGAGAATGTGCCAAGCTTTTTTATTTCTCTGCCGTAGTGTTTAATGATTTCAGACTGGAAATCTGTAATGCATTTACCTAAGTTTAACACAGTTTGGTTCGGTTCCATCCCGAGATTCTAGCTCTCATGCCTCTATCCGGTTTTGCGCCGTCATTATAGCAGTAGGAATTGGCCTTCAGAGATTCAAAAATCCTTTGTCCCACTCTTCTCGATATGTTATCTTGTACTTGTTTGTTATAAGTTGTAAGTTGGTTGAAGTTATATTTTGAAGAAGATCGACTGGCAATGTCTAGTATGGCATCTCCCTCAATACACCTATCCTTGCAGATGGCTGTTCCTTTATGAGGAGTACTCCTAGTAAGGCATCTGCCTGCATTTCCTGTCTGTCTGCACACGGGGAACGAACGGGTGCATAACCAACTAAACGATGGGATAGCACGGTGTTTCAAAGTCCAAGTCCATGGTGTGCTATGTGGGATGGAATCGTCGTTGGCCATAGATGAGGCCCCTGGCGGGTACTTAGGGCAGAGCTTGTTGTTCGGTGGTGCCGTTATAGGCTTCCTTTACCGAAGGCATGGTTCCTCTATGGGGTGGTTAGAAATTCCACTTTAAACGAAACCGCGACCGGATCCGGTCGTTTCGACGATAGAAGGGTCCCTACACTCAGATGGAATTTGTCTTTTGTACCTAGGGAGCGCGGCGGGAAACCGGTTGATGTATTTCAGCCGACTTTTTGGTATCCCTTTCTGCGCAGCATACGGTCAGGTGTGCATGGATATTAACCCACCTCCTCGGATGAGGCAAGCGGGAAAAGTCATATCTGTATGATTAGTTTGTGGTTTCGGTGGCTTCTGCACCAAACCTCTCGGGATTAACCCAACCTCTGTTGGCCGGAGCTGAGTTGCTCCTTGAAAATCTAAACATGTGATAAGCCCATGCATCAGGTTAAAGAACCTCATTGTCCTAATGACACTGCGACCCCTAGTGAGAAACATATGCCTGCATTTCCTCACTCAGTTTTCGTTGATAGGTCTTTACTTAAAGGTTGTCCATTTAGCCGCTGCTGAGGCAAGCTTGTCGAGTGTCACTCAATAGTTCCATCGCCTTAGCCTGCAAACTCTTAGTTACACCACTGACCAGCTGATTTTATGACCCAGGTGTAGAGCCATATGATCATTTTGACGTTTAATCCCTAGTTTTTAACACAGAGCCTTCTGCACCTCTCCCAGGCAATGTCTGGCTCTTTGGATAGTTTTAATTAAATTTGGTTTCCATGTGAGCCGCTGGTCTACCGTGAATCCTTATATATTTGGCTTTTTTGGAGAATGGAAAAGTTAAAGCTAACTTTTAATTAAAAAATGTTAAAAACCGAAAATTCCCTCTCACACGGAATTGCATACTAATCTCTAACTTGAAACGTAAAAGTTGGAAAACTGGGTTTTATAAAATCAATCAGAAACGCATACACAACATAACAAAAACGTTAGAGGAATTTTCTAAACAGGGATGTAAATTTTTTTTTCCGCAGAGCAAGGAGTAATTTAAAATTAAATCCGAGTTTGCTGAAAGGAAAACATTTTTCTTCAACTTGCAGATAAGCTAAAAATAAATAGGTCTGGCTTGATAAAGAAATCAAAAAGCAACTGCCCAATACAGATCTGAAAACTGTAGGAAACTGTTCACTTTGAAGACAATCAATTTTTATATTTATAAAAAAACTATATTTTAATTAAACATTTGAATGAAATGATTTCTCCTTAATTATATTCAATTTAAACTAGAACATTTAATAGAAATTATTATTCGCTTTGAACAAGGCCGATAAATAATTTTCAATTTAAGTAATGTAGATAGACTTACAACTAAGACTTCGGCGAAATTAACCCCTGAGAGTTAATTTAGACGTTAGCTCACATTGTACAGAAAAGAATAAGAGTGCCTCTGGAGGTTAGTGTGTGATTTATTTTCATGAAAATACGTGATCTGGGTGTAAAGTCTAAGAGCTGTTTCCTGTTTTTCAAGTTCGTGTGTGAGGATTTTTTTTTTTCAAAAAAAGGTATTTTGATTATGTATTATACCCTTTTTTTCATCAATATCGTAAAATATTTTAATTTAGATTTCCACGGGTCTAATTGTATTTAGCAATTCAAACAAAAATAGTTTTCTGAGCCAGGCAGTTCAGGGTTGTTTAATGCCTGGCAGACTTCAAACTATAAGCTTTAATTAACTGTATTAAGAGAATTATTGATGAAAGTTTAATTGAAAATCGGTCGGTTCAAATGAAAAAGCAATTACAAAACTATTGATCACGTAAAATGTCCGTTTTAACCAATCAAATTTGATTTGTAGTTTATTCCTCGACATTTGTGCCTCGAGCCCTGTTAGGTGTACAATTAGCCACGAGCTTCCTATCCATTGATCCCTCTTTCAATAAATCACTAAACGATCTCGGGACAAAGCACCGTTTTTCTGACGGATGATCCTTTATTGTTTTGTGTGTGTTCTTTTTTACCTCGATCACAAATCCCCTCAAATGGTTTAATGAAAATTGTAAACTTTTGTTCGTGTGAAAAAATTAAAACGCATACCCACCAATCAAAACGTTATCCTTCCCGCTGCTGGTTTCCTAGATTATTTCTTTTGTTAGGGAAGATGTCGTGATGAACAATATCCCAACCGTCAACTACTAACCTTCCAATATATTTTTATAATATTGCACAATATTTTTATGACATGTGTGGTGATTAGTGACCATTAGTCAATGATTATTCAGAAATCGTGAGATGCCGTCTAGTGTGATGTAGAAAAAACATTTTCTTTATTGTGCCAACGTTTCGATCTTTTGTTGAGATCATCTGCAGGGCCTGGGATTTACAAACATTGTTTATATTTAACAAATACATGTAGGATGTGGAAAAAAGTGAATTTATACAATGCAAAAAAAAAATTGGTAGGACCCAGTTTCTCGAAAACGCCTAACGGCATCTCTTAGAGTTTCGAAGGGAAATCCGACGGAACGACCATCATCAGAAGTGCCACACCACGCGCAACATCCTCAGCACTAAGTGGCATTTTTAATTTTAAAAATTGAAATTAAGAAAACAAAGATGAAAACTAAACATTTTATTGCTTTAGAATTCAAATGATACTGAATAAACATTTTAAATTCCGTAAAAAGGAAACACTGAAAAATCTTTTATCGTTGTTTTGGATTTAAGATTTACGTCTAATTGATATTCCCAATTTAAAGGATAGCATAAACAAATATTTATTTATAAAAACAATGAGACCAATTAAGAGCAGAGTTTTCTTTTATCGAGAAAATGAAACAAAAAAATCAGTTGGGTGGAATTTTTTGCCTGTCAGTGTATTTTCAACATATTTTGTTTGTCTATTAACGTGTTTTAATCGGAGAAAAAATTACTTTTGCATTTGCATCATAGGGTTTAATAATGGGGCAATACCTGCTTATTTGAGCAGAAATCTACAATTTGGTCTATATAACTTGTTATTTTCTTTATTTAAAAGGAATTGTAAATCAAAAATTTTGTCGTCACACAATATTTGTTATGTATTTATGTCTATGTTCTTCAAAAAAAACATGTGAAAATGTTTTAAAAGATGTAAATCGTTAGTAGAGAATGTAATAAAATATTTTTATGATAATTAAACTAAAGAGGAAAGTTTTGGAAATTTTATTCCAATGGGGTACCTGTAAGAGAGTGAGAAAGCTTATTTCGTCAAAAAAAAAGCCAAGATGTTTTTACGAGATGTTTTCATTACTTAATTCAGAGGATTGTGATCCGTCTCCGTTTATTTGAAGGGTGGAAAACTTTTTGTATTACGATTTGCAATAAACTCTTCTCTCCGTTTACAATCGGGATAACAGTGTTAAAACAAAACTTCAGGTGGAGTTGCGTGGGGGATGGCGCGACGTCGCTATCCTCTGGGTGGATGGAGCTTATTACCCTAAAGGGGTTTACCCCGGGATGGAAAACGGGGTAACCCCGTTACACACTCGATTTAACACCGCCGCCCTCAGGTGGCTGTGCATTGAGTTAGAGAAGGAAGTTTTAATCTTCTAACCTCCTAGCCCAGCTCTTCTGTTATCTTTGAACCCAATTAAGTCTTTAAGAGTAATTTTAAGAAGGTTCATTTATGCTTGCTTGAATTAATTGGCTTTGAAACTTAGCGTGTCAATTTTCGGATTGTAATTATTCGGTGAAAACTTTACTTTTGAATTTGTTCAAGTCAGGAAATCTGTTCCCGAAACCACGCGTAAAAAACTTGTGTATAATATGAACAGACAAAATAAATTCTAATAGCATTGACAGTTAAAATAGATACAAAAAAAAACCAAACACATGAACCCCTGAAATATCATTTTATTTAAAAACCTTAAAATTAAAAAAAATTAAAGTCGCAAATTTAGGACCTCCCTTACAATTAATGAGAAATGAGAGAGGGATAAGAGAGAATTAGACAGAAAGTCAATGAGTGAGTAAATAAGTTAGATAGATAAATGTTGAAAGAAATATAGAGGAAAAGAGACAAGCCATAGAACATTTGAGTGATTAAGTTGTGAGGGAGAAAGGGGTAGCGAGAGAGGGAGAGAGGGTGGTCTATGTGAAATTAAATAGGAAGAAGAGATGAAGAGATTACGAAAGGAAGATGGTTGGTGAAAAGTAATTTTGGAAGGGAAGGGGGAACGTGAAAGAGAGAAGAAAAGGGAGAAGGAGAGGAGAGAGAGAGAGAGAGAGAGAGAGACAGGAGGACAGACTAACAGAAGAAAAATAGATAAACAGGCAAAAGAGATAAAAACTGAGAGACAGACAGAGAGAAAGGGGAGGGCAGACAGATCAGAGAAACAAACTAAAAATATATAGAAATAAAAAATGTGAGTAAACGATATTGCGCATGGACGAAGAGGGAGGGGGGAGAAAGAGAGAGAAAGAGAAAGAGAGACAGAGACAGACAGAGAAACAAAGAGAGAGAGAGAGAGAGAGAGAGAGAGAGAGAGATAGAGAGAGAGAGAGACTATGAGAAATTAAATAAGAAGGAGAGACTAAAAAAGGGAGATTGTTGGGGAAAACTAAGTTTGGAAGGGAAGAAACAGCGAGAGTGAGAGAAGGAATGACAAAGAAAGAAAGATAGAAAGTCTATGAGAAATTAAATAGGAAAAGAGAAGAAGATACTAAGAAAGGGAGATTGACGGTGAAAAGTAAATTTGGAAGGGAAGGGGGAACGTGAAAGAGAGAAGAAAAGGGAGAAGGAGAGGAGAGAGAGACAGGAGGACAGACTAACAGAAGAAATATAGATAAACAGGCAAAAGAGATAAAAACTGAGAGACAGAGAGAAAGAAGAGGGCAGACAGATCAGAAAAACAAAAACTAAAAATATATAGAAATAAAAAATGTGAGTGAACGATATTGCGCATGGACGGAGAGGGAGGGGGGAGAAAGAGAGAGAAAGAGAGACAGAGACAGACAGAGAAACAAAGAGAGAGAGAGAGAGAGAGACTATGAGAAATTAAATAGGAAGGAGAGACTAAAAAAGGGAGATTGTTGGTGAAAACTAAGTTTGAAAGGGAAGAAACAGCGAGAGTGAGTCTTGCCGGTTCCGGGTGGGGGCTTCTGGAGGTCAAGGGAGCGAAGTGAGTGTAACCTTATGTATGTATTACATTCTACAGTTTTGATAAACAATGCCTATGTCCCATGATCCTCCTGACAGAACCGGCATATTTCCGTTCCAGCCTTGTTAAGGTGGTAGGTGGTAGAACAGTGGGCGGTGTAGAGGCCTACAATTCTCCTCGAATCCTGCCTGCGGAGAATTTGCTTGCTGCTTTTGTCCAGTGTTTCAGTTTTTCTTTCTCAATCCATTTTTCCAGTTCCAGCTTAAGAACACACTCTCGAGTATAGTGGTTCTGGTCCAATTGGTAAGTGGGTTGCCCTTTTTTTGGCTAGTTGGTCAGCCTGCTCATTTCCTTCTATGCCTTCATGACGTGGAACCAATTTTGAGTGCTTATGACTGCTTGAGAATATCAATATCTGTGCACCTCATATTTTTCTTTATTGACTTCTGTGCACAGAGTAGCATGGACGTCAGCTTGGAAGATAGTTGGGGTTAGTCAAAGAGGCTTTTGCTAGGGTGAAGTTCGGCCATTTCACTCCTACACCTATCCCTGTTCCATCTTCAATCCATCTGTATCCAATCCATACCATTTGGGCCCCTAATTGAAACTTGGAGCCACCTTACCTCCAAATGTTTTTCTTGTCTATGTTAACTAGGAAGGTTCTGTCAAAGTTGAGCTTTTCTCCCATTTTGTCAGACACCGTTGTAGCTATCTCATTTATTTTATAATGTACTTTGTATTTTGCCGCAATAAAACTTTTTATTTATTTATTGAATTGGTGGATATTTTTGTTTAAAGGATTTTAAAGGCGAGAAGTGAGCAATGGAGTTAGCGTTTTACTCCCGGGGGCTATAATATTTATTCATTCATTTGTGCTTCTACATTATTGCATAAAGGTGAGAGAAAACATCAAATTTTTATTCCTAGATACAAGCTGTAACAGACCAGTTTGCATTCATGTCAAATATTAATCTTAAGTATTTTACAGAATTGCAAAACTCCCAGGTGAACCATTAATCTTTTGGAATGTCTTCTTTTAGAAAATATTACAATAATCTTGGTGGAGAGATTATGTACCATTGTTAAAAAAAATTTTAATGTCAAATAGATCAGAGCACTTTCCTCCTATATATTTAAATTGTGGGATTTTGAAATCATATAATTAATGATTATTAATCGATAATAATTCAGCCCGGAATTCAATCAGTTTTATTCATCAATTCGTCTTGAATCCAACGGTACATTTGAAACTTGCGACTGAACATAGCATTTTTTAATTTTTTTCGTTATACCATTTTGCACCCACTCTGGAAGATGTAATGAATGATTTGTGCAGAAGAACATCAGACGTGACCTTTTTTTCTCAAGTTCTGTTTTCCAGGATTTAGTCAACAAATCAATAAGTTCGAAAATTCGCGAACATTTTAATTTTTGTACTTTTTACGAAAACTTCAAATCGAGCCTTGGAGCCTGGAAATCGTTCTCGAGGGGCGACCTATAGAATTCGATAGTAAATTCTAATGAGCTTTCATTTGGTCAACTTCCACTTTGCCCGATTTCCCAACCGTTTTCGAGCTATTCACGATTGCCGGTCCAAAAACGTGGTTTTTATGTGCTTATGGAAAAACCGATCACACTCTCTTTCTCTCTCTCTCTCTCTCTCTCTCTCTCTCTCTCTCTCTCTCTCTCTCTCTCTTAAGAAACCTATTTTTTCAATACGTTATTCCAGCCAAACTGCCATAAAAACCTGTGAAATTGAAGGAAAATCGAATTTCCGTGATAAAGTAAACAAGTGGTTATCGACAGCAGAAGTACATTGTTTAATAAAAACATTTATCAGTTGGTAACAAAAATTAAATATATATTCTTCTCATAAAGCGTACAATCATTAAAGAAAAATTACAATCAAAATGAAACTTCATTTTCCATTCCCATCCTAAAAGGTCAAAGTAAAAGTTGTCACTCACCTGTTCACTTTTTGAAAAAGTAATCCGAACAAAAGTCGTAGAGTGTAAAATTTGCAAAAACATGATGAATAAAAGTTTATGCATTCATGAAAATCGGGAGAGAATTTATAGATGAATGATTGAAGCTAGGAAAACGTTTAAAAAAAACCATCTTGTTCAGCGTAAAATTACGTAAAATTTTCTAAAAAATCAGACCTAGCGCAGTTCTGTGTCATAAAAGGCTGAGAAAATATACATATCCAAATTTCTTCATTTTTTCGTGCAAAAACCAGGTGATGGGTTTTTTCTGATAAGAGTCTCTTTCTATACCAAAGTCTGGTTGATGGCATGGAAGATATTTGTGTGGTGGTTAGTGACCGTACAAAAACATACGCAGAAAACAAACACTTTGAGTGAGTACAAATACTTTGATTGAATATAAAAAAATATTTTTTTGCATTGTATAAATACACTTATTTCCACATCCTATATGTATTTATTAAATTTAGACAATGTTTGTAAATCCCAGGCCCTGAAGATGATCTCAATAAAGACCGAAACGTGGGCACGATAAAGAAAATGTTTTTCTAAACCTACATCACACCAGACCGCATCTCACGATTTCTGAATAATCATAATTTTATGTCAATCCGTTCAAAAGTTACGATTTTTTAATTTTTATTTAAGAAAAAAACATGTTTCTTTACATAAAATCTAAATTTTCTCCACTCATCCGTAACTTTTCTAAACTTTTGATACCATTTTTAGATTTACCACCGAATTTTCTGAATAACTGCTCTTCCTACTGCACAAACACCGTGAAATTTTCGAAATGGCACGTAAAAATGAGGTCAAAAGTTAGGAAAAGTTCGCTTAGAGTGGAGAAAATTCAGGTTTTATGTAAAAAACGAGTTTTTCTTTAAAAAATTTTTTAACACGATGAGCTGATCCCCCTATAAAATAATAATAGTAATAATGTAATTGGGAGGGTCGGTGGCCGCAAAGGTTTAGGCGTTGACACGGGGCTCACCACTGAAAGGTAAAGGTCCCGGGTTCGAATCCAGGGGCTCTGCACTCGAACCCGATATACAAATGGGCTTTTTTTTAAAACACCGGCACCCTGAGGGTTGATATAACCTTTGCTGTTGCGAACCCTCATACAAAAATATAATTTTTAGTTTTAATTCGGAATCCACATTTGGTATATCAAATACATGCATCAAATACTTAGCATATCACATAAACATTCTATATGTTTTTTCCAAGTCGTGAGATTGTCTATGATTATTTCGAGGTATTTAACCTCATCTACTTGTATAATCGGTTGGCAACATTGTTATGAATCCATTATATTTTGTGGTCCGATTGACAAAATAACTTCTTTCAATTAATTAATTTTCATGTCCCACCAGACCGCATCTCACGATTTCCGAATGATCGTAGAAAATATTATTAGTATAATGTATGTTTTTTTCGTTAAGCGAAAAACTAAGTATGACGGGTTATGCAGGACCCTGAATATAAACCGAGGACCTTTACCTTTTAAGTATTGCAGCACCCCTATTATGTCAAATCATAAAACGATACGTTCAATGCTTCAATATTATAACTGTATTTCTACGTCCAAATTTATTTTTTGGTCAGTAACTTGCGAGAAACATCGTGAAGAGGTAAAAACAAAATCAATATAAGAAAATAGGTTCATATAAATAAAGATGCTCGATCGGAATCGGTCTTTACTAGACTTCTTGTTTTTGAATTCCCACTTTATAGGTGATTTTCTTATCTGGCGCTTATTCGGCTGGAGAGTGTAAAACCGGTATATGTTCCTTTTATATAAAGGGAGACCTCTCCTCCCTGAGTCTACTTTTCACTTGTCCGGCACTCGATGGTACGAAGTTGTTCCGTGACTCTCGCATCAAACGTCTCTGACGTCCCTCCATCGGCTAATCAAAAGACCGGCTGGTAGGTACATCGCCTCATTTTATGGATGTAACGAAAACACGACAACCAGACATTACCCTTCCCGAACTCCCTTCTTCGATGTTTAATTCCCCAAGTACACCCATCCTTGATTAAACTGTCTACTGCTTCATTTTCGGTGACCCGATTTATCAGCGAGGACCGATCCGACAGCGGATGACTAAATATCGTTACGGACATGCGACTAAACCACTCGCACGGTATTCCTTTCTGCATTTTAAATGACTACGGATTCGATTCGGTTTGTCATTACCCGAGTGATTTATTCCTTCTCTTAAAATTTACATTCGAACATGCGATTCTTTCTTAAAATAAAAATCTACTCTTCAACTCGGAGTTTCAAAAATAAGGTCAAAACTTGTTGAAGTTATATTGGGATTTCAAATGATCGTCCTTTTCTTTTACACGGATGTAAAGCATCGATTGTTCAACATCGATCAGAACGGAAGTAAACTCGATGTGATATGTTACTGAACATAAAGTATCTCCTTCACAAAAGTCAATTGTCCTTTACTTCCAACAGTACGTGAACGATAGTCTAAAAACAATTTATATTTAATAAACTGCTTGAAATATGCCCTAAAACGCTACTAAATGTGCCTTAATTTTCGTCAGGAGAAACTGAGAAGGCGAGGTGAATATGCCATTTGCATGACAAGTGGGACACAATCCAATAAGCACACACATCTGTTGTATAATTTGACCGTATTAAAAGCCTTTACCCAGTTATGATAATTGACTAGATGTATAATAAGTCAATACGTAAATATACGATACCATAATTAAACCTAATAAGAAATTAAGCTAATAAAAATGTTAAATCTAGAATGTTAGTGTTTTTAACTAAACACATTTATTTTTATGCCATATATTATAATAGTCCCTCTTCAGAGCTACAATATTTTATTATAATAAATAAACACTTCCTTTTATCAAAACAGCAAGAAATCATTCTTTATGCACATACTTCACCATTTAGCTAAATTTAACTCACAGGTTAGCAAGGTTCAAAACAAGGAGCACAAGGTTATCTTTAGATTCTCTAATTTCGTGGTCCGCTTGAAGAGATAATATATTACAATAATTAAGGTTTTTAGTTGAGATAAAAAAGTCAATGGCACGAGCGGGATTTGAAAAATGGCAAAAAGGAGGGAAAATTCAAAAGGTGGGGTTGAGATGGGAAGTTAGTGTCCGAGTGGATTGAGGTCACGATGGCTCAAGTGGTAGAGCAGCGGTGTATCTAGCCGAAGATCGTGGGTTCGAATCCCGCTCGTGCCATTGACTTTTTTATCTCAACTAAAAACCTTAATTAATTGTAATATATTAACTGGTCAAGCGGACCACGAAATTAGTGAATTTAATTAATTTAAATGAAGTATACTTCACTAAAGCTCTCTGTGGCCATTTCATTTGTCGCCAAGAATCCAATCCGATTACACGACATTTGAAAAATGGCAAAAAGGAGGGAAAATTCAAAAGGTGGGGTTGAGATGGGAAGTTAGTGTCCGAGTGGATCGAGGTCACGATAGCTCAAGTGGTAGACCAGCGGCGTATCTAGCCCAAGATCGTGGGTTCGAATCCCGCTCGTGCCATTGACTTTTTTATCTCGACTAAAAACCTTAATTAATTGTAACTTATCTTTAAATATCAATGTGACATGAACTGTACAAATCTTTGGTGAAAAATAAATTTTAACAAGTTAACTATTTACAACTATAAATCACAACTTCAATTTAACACATTTGGCAGTATAAAATAAATACTTTAAATAAATAAATAGAGAGTTACTGTAAATAAAATCAATAAATACTCAACAATTTTATAAAATACAAAAACAACATAAAAAACTGGCACTCTCAACACGACACACTAGAATGGCACAATTACGCAGAATTTTGAGTGAGTAGGAATGTTTTGATTGAAAAGAAAAAATATTTTTTTGCATTGTATAAATTCACTTTTTTTCTACATGTATTTGTTAAATTTAAACAATGTTTGTAAATCCCAGGCCCTGAAGATGATCTCAATAAAGATCGAAACGTTGGCACGTTAAAGAAAATGTTTTTCTAAAACCTTCGTCACACCAGACCGCATCTCACGATCTCCAAATAATGTGTAACAAATATAATCATACAATTCAGGGAAAATAATTAATAAATATAACAAATATTATGTATTCTCACATAAAATCAAATTCTACTTATTAACTAGGTGACTTTTATAAATATTTTTTTATTGGTAGTTCATGCCCTGTGTGCCAGTTTTTATATTCATAACATATAACATTCAATTAATTAAGGTTTTTAAGTTGAGATAAAAGTCAGTGTCACGAGCGAGATTCGAACCCACGATTTTTAGAATTACTATAAATAAAACTAATAAATACTCAATAATTTTATAAAATGCAAAAACAGTAAATAACCCATATAAAATCAATAACTTTAAAATTACTAGATAAAGCCTTTTGTATAATTATCGAAAAATAACTAATAAATATAACAAATATTATGTATCTCCAAATTAAATCAAATTCTATTTTCTATCTAGATTAGTTTTTTAAATATTCAAAATATTTTTATACTGGCAATTCATTTTTTGTGAGGCAATTTTTACATTGTTTTCAGTTAAGTTTATTGGTACAGTTTCTAATAGATTTAATTTTAGTACATTTTTTTATAATAATGTTTGCATTTTGAAATTCACATGTATGTTGTGTCTCAAAAACACTTGAGTTAAATTTTGAAAAATATTTTTTTTTAAGTTCACTAGTTTTATGATAGATTAATATCTTTCAATTAATTAAGGTTTTTAGTCTAGATAAAAAGTCAGTATCACGAGCGGGATGGCCTTGAAAAATGGCAAAAAGGAGGGAAAATTCGAAAGGTGGGGTGAAGTTAGTGTTCGAGTGGATCAAGGTCATAGTTCAAGTGGTTAGAGCAGCGGCGTATTTAGCCGAAGGTCGTGGGCTCGAATCCCGCTCGTGACACTGACTTTTTTTATCTCGACTAAAAACCTTAATTAATTGAAAGATTTTTTTTAAGCATTTACAGCTATGAATCACAACATAGATTTTTCAGAGTTTGATAAATAAAATAAATACTATAAATTCAGAGTTATTATCCCCACAGAAAGTCAAATTCTACTTACACTCTAGATTAGTTTAATAAATATTCAAAATATTTTTATATTGTTAGTTCATTTTCTGTATGTCTGTTTTTATTTATTTATAATTAATTTTTTTTCTTTGATAAAAATATTATCATTTCGAAATTCACGTTTATGCTTTGTCTCAAAAACATATTGAGCTTTTTTTGAGTTGTTTAATCCTGTTTTTAAGAACTATGTTCATAACATTTATTTTGTCTCTAACTGTTAGAATGAGTGCTTAATTTTTTTATTTAAGGAGTTATAAAAATAGAAATCTTTACAAAAAAAATTCCTTTTTTTATGACTAAGTATTTTAACTGTTAAACCAGCGATGAATATAAAACCAGTAGATTTTTTTTCAACACTATCTCTGTGATTATAAATTTTTTCTCTTCATTTTTTATTGCTAGATTTATTAGTTTATTCTCATGGAATAATTTTTTTATTAAAATAGTCTAGTAGTAAAACATAGTCTAATATGACTATGACTTATACGATTGATTTTTTGTATAAAATGTGCCGTAAAAATCGCATTTATTTGTATAGGAATTCCATTTGATCATAATAATCACAACATTTTTTTTTTCAGACACAAAAAGAATAAAAATTGATAAACTATTTTGCATTCTCCCACTTGTTTGTTGTCATCAGTGTTCCAGATTAACAGAGTCTTATAAAAAAAATTGTAATACACAAAGCATTCGCTTTTTTTAACTGGAACAAAGTGCTTAATTTTTCAGCGCGTTCTAGCCACGAACACCCCCCCCCGACGGTGGTCCCCCGTGGCCCTTTACGAAGTAGCGTTTCCACTGCGATTAAGTGGTCGGACCTAATGGACGCGCTGCTTTTGAATACCAAGGCAGACGTTTGCTGAATGCTACCAAGGCGTTTAAGTGGGGCATTATCATTCACGCTCTTAGACAGTGCTTAATGAACCGAGTGCTCAGCCTGAGTTACAGGTGTTCCCTGAAATCTAATCTACTTCGAAAAGGGGTGAACTTAACCTAATTTGAAGTCGCCGTCGCGCGGTAGCAGTTAAACCAGGTTAAAAGGAAAAAACCTTTCCAAACTGTTAAAAAGTTGAATTTTTAGATGGAAGGATATCGTTCCCATGCTTTAAATAAGTCTGCACTTCAAACGATAATATATGATGATAATATGAATAAAGTACTGAATAAACTATGTACGATCTACTAGAACATTTTATTATTAGAAAAATACTTCATCTTTGAGATTGCATAAAAGTACAGAGACATAATTCAACTTTAAATTAATGATTTATGAAATTTTGAATACTGCTTTTTAATTTTGCTCAATAAAAAAGATATTCGAAACAAATAAAGATAAAAGCTTTCCGAAGTGAGTTGAAGTGAAGTTTATAACGTTGAAGGCGTCTTTAGGAGAAAATTGGTGTATTGTACAAGAGAGAGAAGGGTCTGTACTGTCTATATATTAGTCCGGTCAGATCTCACAACAGGTGGTCTATCCCACAGCCATCCCTTTCAATCTGAACTTTGACCCCTGAGGGTGTTTACTTATTAACCCCTCCTCTTCGCTGGTTACAATCAAAGGCGGACAAAGCAGCCCCTAATTAAAGCCTCGACACCAGTTTCTTTCTTGCGTTTTTTTCTCCTTTGATAAATTATTTCCCTTGTTTAAGTATCTAAAGTACTTGACTAAAGTGAAATTAGGTCAGAAATCAATTCTATAACATTTGGCTACTTTAAAGTTAAATCACTGAATATGTGATTCATCTAGTTTTCTGATATTTACTTAATAGTTTTTCTAAAGCGAACTAATAAAGAATTTCAGACGATTTTGAACAATGTCGTTTTGAGATTTCATATTTAAGTTATTTTTCAATTAATTAAGGTTTTTTGTTGAGATAGAAAAGTCAGTGTCACGAGCGGGATTCGAACCCACGATCTTCGGCTAGATACGCCGCTGCTCTTTGAATTTTCACCTCAAAAGGTGGGGTTGAGATGGAAGTTAGTGTACGAGTGGATCGAGGTCACGATAGCCCAAGTAGTGAAGCAGGTGCGTATCTAGCCGAAGATCGTGGGTTCGAATCCCGCTCGTGACACTGACTTTTTTATCTCAACTAAAAACCTTAATTAATTGAAATATATTAAATGGTCATGCGGACCACGAAAACTAGTGAATTTAAAAAATTAACAATTCAATTTTTTCATCTTCATGTACAAATATCCTTCAGGAAATAAAAATTGAAAAACAAAAACCTTAATTAATTGAAAGATATTAATTGATCAAGCGGACCACGAAAACTAATTTTAATTTAAAATTAGTGTTTGTTAGTATNATTATATTTTATTAATATATTATATAATCATTACCTATAGAAGTTGTTAGTATTAATATTTGTTAGTGTTATTATTAGTATTATTAGTATTAGTATTAATTAGAAAATGTAATAAGTTGAAATGAAGTATACCTTCACTACAACACTCCGTGGCCTTTTCATTTGTCGCCGAGAATCAAATAGATTACACAACATTTGAAAAATGGCAAAAAGGAGGGAAAATTCAAAAAGTGGGGTTGTGATGGGAAGTTAGTGTCCGAGTGGATCGAAGTCACGATAGCTCAAGTGGTAGAGCAGCGGCGTATCTAGCCGAAGGTTGTGGGTTCGAATCCCGCTCGTGACACTGACCCTTTTTTTATCTCAACCAATACCTTACATAAAGTTTAATTAATTTAAAGATTTATTCTGTCAATCGGACCACGAAATCTAATGGATTTATTTATAATTCGTATGGTGAACAGAGCGACGCTATTGCAGGTAAGCAATAACTTGCTCTGACAAATACAACGATCAAAAAAGCGAACTCAATGAGAAGGTCTCGAGGCCACTTTTTCTTCAGTTGACTTGGAGGAATTTCTGGTAGCGTTGGAAACGGTAACTGTTCAACTAATAGATTGCTTTAGATGCTCGGAGATTGATGATTACAGAGTGAATGAATGGAGTCGTTGGGAATTGTAATCCTTCGTTGAGCTCCACAGTTCACAAAAGTACGCCTAGGTCTTACCATTGAATTGTAAATTAAAGGGTTGTTTGCAACGATTAATTTTGATCGTGAGTCAAGTAGTCTTTTAAATCATTTATAACGTCGTTTCTTCCATGTCTCTTCTGTCTTGTGTCTTCAAAGTCAATTGTTCATCCAGGAAGATTCGAAGATAAAACAGAAGGTGGCAAAGGGCATTTATACTGATCGAAAAAATAGGGATAAGGATAAAACCGGCGGCCACAAGGCTTCTGCATTTCGACCTGGGTAGATCTATTGTGCTCTTCCGTTTTTTTATAACTGATTGGCCAGCGTCAGGTTGTTAATTGACTCCATAGCATTACCAGCAGCCCATTAGCGTAGAATCTTTCTTGCGCCTTTTCTTTTCGTAGTTGCAAGAATCTACACTCAAGACCTTTACGAAAACACAAAACTGTTCCGCATCACATCTTCTTCCAGGCAGTATCTGCACAGTGTTTCTTATGTCTGTACTCTTATGCGGTGCATGTGCCTTCTTAAGCTGCTGTTACTCTCCATCCTTTGTATTGTTGTATTATTCCTTTGTAAGACTTGCGGATTGCCCTTCTACGAATTTCTTCACGTGCCTCTTACTGGAGGTGTTGTTCCATTTATGGATGTCGTTTTTTTAGTGGCTAGGCCACAATAGGGTTCAGGGCCTAGGGAATTAATGTTGGCTCTTTTTATAGCTAACATGTCAAGTTGCTCATTGCTTCTATGCCCCGCCGAATGCTCAGGGGCCCATGCCAGTGCATGTCATTGGTATACTGACTTCTGCCAAGGCTTCCATGCAATTCCATACACTTTTTGCCTTGTTCTCGCATGTGGCGGTGCTGTCTGACTGTCAGAAAAAATTTCTTTCTTCAAGAAATGTGGTCCTAGCCTTTTTATTTCTCTGGCTATGATTTTAGACTGGAAAACCGTATCACTTCGGACTTCGGATTCATCCCGAAGGCTCCAGCTCCCGTGCTTCTATCCGTTTGTGCGCCATCATCATACCTGTAAGAATTGACCTTCATAGTTATTTCTTTGGCCCACTTTTACCGTTCTGGTATCAGTACCTTGTAATTTTTGGGTAACGTTATATTTTGGAATATAGTATGGTACGGTATGGTGAAAAAGGATACTAGGAAGAGGGGTTTGCAGCCTTCGGGCTTATTGTACCTTCCTAGTTCCTTAGTTCAGTGCAATAGACTCAATCCTTCTCTTTAGAAGTATCAGATCATTGACTGTCGCTGCTGCGATTTGATTCCCTAAGTTTTTTCTCTACGTTGGGTTGACTCTTCATTGAGCTGTAACTTCGCATTCGAAGATGATATGTCAGCTGTTTCCTCCTCCTCATTACATAATCTGCAAATGGGATCATCGCTGTATATGTCCATGTTGTGTAGATGTTTTCTCAGATGCCAGTGACTGGTTATTAGTCCTCCCACTCCTCTGACTTTAGCCCTCTCCACTTTCAGCAGTAATTTTGCCAGTCTTGGTGAGAGTTGTTTGATCATCAGTTTACTATGTCTAGCACTGCTAGAGTTTATCTACTTCTCCTTTGTTTTGTTTGGATCCGTTCTGCGATGGAGGATTCTATATTTGTTTTTGTTATCCCAAGAATAGGTTCGGGGCCTATGTATGGCCAGACCGTCTGCTTTCTCGTCACCCAAAGTTTTCCTGTGCTCTGGCACTGGTTGTTGTGTTTCCCCAGGTTTTGGAGATTTTTGATGCATTCACTGACTAATTTTGATGCGATTCTTTTAACTTTAATAGCTGCTTGGCTATCTGATCTTATAACGATTTTTTTTGTAAGTGCAACCTCTTTTAAAATTTTCCAGGGCCCAAGCATTGATGGCATGCATTTCCGCTTGAAAGACCGAAGTATACTTCCCTAATGAGTCTGATTGCTCATGTTGTGGGCTTGTACAGAAAACGCCTGATCCGGTTCGTTCGTTTGTTTTGGAGCCATCTGTATACCATATCATTGTGTCTGATGCTCTCCTGTGGTCATCCTCTCCTTTATTGAGAAGATATAGTCCGTTGAAACTTTTTAGGAAGTTGTGAAGATTGTTTCCGGGATTATCAGTCCCCATTTCTAATAATGGGTGTTTAATTTTGTTGACCATGGTTGTACGCCCGAATTGTTTAGTCCCTTTCCGATTTAATTGTTTCTGGAGCCCAAGTGAGATTTTCCTAGCCTCTCCTTGTATGAATATTTCCAATGGAGGTATGTTTAGCAAAGTTTTAATGCATTTGTAGGGGTTGTTCTCATTGCCCCTGTGATACATAGGTTTGCTAGTCTTTATATGCTGCCTAATGTTTGGGTAGCTGCTTTTTGTTGAGCTTTGTTCCACCAGATTAGTGATCCATAGGTGATTCTGGGTCTTATTACTGCTGTGTGTAACCAATAGGCCATTTTCGGTTTTAATCCCCAAGATTTGCCTAAGGTCCTTGTTGTGGCGATATATGGCATGTTGCAGGTGATGATTCCAGGTTAATTTCTTATCAAAGATTATTCTTAGTTATTTGACCTCATTTTGGAGTAATGGCATCGGTCAGCATGCCTAGTATGGCATCTGCCTGTATTTTTTCCTTAAAAAATACAATCAAAAAGCAACTGTACGTATCTATTCCAATGGAAGGGAGTAATGCTTAAGGAAAAAGTGAAATTTTGGTATCAACAGCATCAACATCATCTTCTATTGTTTATTTAAATTAGTCCTATTATCATTATTATTAATAGACTAAGCAAAAACATCATCAAATACGAAGTTTACCACATCATATTGCCCGCCAAAGTACAATCTAAGCTCATACAACTTGAGACTCCTAGAGTATCTAGGCAAAAATAGTAGGGGCAGATTTCGATGCAAAACTTGTCGACTAGGACTCAGACTGACGAACACCAAGTGCGGCGAACTAAGGAAAGATATGTACGCTAGAGTTGCTCGCCTCAATCATCCAGACTGCAGCATGGTATAATACTAGAGAGATCATACATAAAATATTAGGTTTCAACTACCCCAAGGAATTTAAAGAACTAGTGACAGAAAAGGAAGGAAAGATAGCAATAATCAAGAGACCCTGCAGACAACATCCTTAAAAATATGGCCCGAAATCTTAAAAGAAAGTTACAAAAACTACATGACTTGAAAGACAATAAAAAAACTCAAAACACTAATAGCCCAAATTCTTGATTAAAAAAGAGGATGTTATGATCTAATTACAAAACAAATATTACAAAATTTGCCCCACAGAGGCTTACTATTCTTAACATACCTATACAACGCTGTACTCAGGACCACATATTTTCCATTGCAATGGAAGTTCTCTATAATTAAAATGATTCATAAGCCAACTAAACCTTCTGATCTTCCAAATTCCTATCGACCCATTAGTCTCCTTTCTATCCTTGCCAAAATACTAGAAAAACTACCTCTCCGACGATTCTGCCAATAATTGAAAATTCTATATTATTCCAGATTATCAGTTTGGGTTCCGCATATTTCACTCGACAACTCAACAATTACATCGTGTTGCTGACAATATAGCTTCTTCCCTCGAACAAAAACAGCATTGCTTCGGTGTCTTTCTTGATTTAGAACAGGCCTTCGATCGAGTCTGGCACTCGGGCTTGCTTCGGAAACTGAGGAACATCCTCCCTCATGCGTACTATCTTATACTGAGATCTAATCTGACGGATCGATTTTGTCGAGTCCGTCAGTGAACTGAATTCTCACCTTATATACGCATAAGGGCGGGTGTTCTTCGGGGAAGTATACTTGGCCCTTTTCTATTTTCCATATACACTGCAGATTCCTACACACTTAACATTTCGACAGACACATTCGCTGATGATACAGCGATTCTTACACGCAATTCGGACCCCTCAATTAACACTCAACACTTACACCAACACCTGAATGAATTAACAATATGCTTCACAAAGTGGAGAATAAAGATAAACCTAACAAAAAGCACACAGATCAATTTTACCTTACGTAAAAATGTTTGTCCTGCGGTGAGTATAAATGGAATTTCATTGCCTACCACTGACCTTGTGCGTTAGCTTGGACTTTTGACGGATAAACGACTGGCTTGGAATCCCCATACAAAACTGAAAAGACAGCAAACAAACCGACGTTATAAATTGTTAAAAAGACTACTCGACTCACGATCAAAATTAGACCTAGAAAATAAACTTTTAATTTACAAGGAATGATGAGACCTCTCTGGGCGTACGGTTGTGTAGTGTGGGGCTCTACCAAGGATTCCAATTTCCAGCGTCTCCAATCAATCCAATCTAAAATTTTCCGTCAAATTATAAATGCTCCTTTTTACGTTTCAAATTACACTATCCATAAAGACCTACACATCCCGTTTGTACACGAACTCATCAAAACCCGATATAAAAATTTCATCAATCACTGAACACACACAGTAATCTATTCGTACGAAATTTATCACTTCCAACCCTACCTGAAAATCTTCCAAGACGATTGAAGCGAAAGTGGCCCCGAGACCTTCTCATTGTGTGAAGACTGAACAAGATATCAGTGTGAAGGAGTGTTACCATTGGGCAACTTCTCCTACAAGCGCCTCAAATGATAATTCAACATATACGAACACATTTACTTAATACACTTGTAGTTGTAAATACCAAAAAAATGTAATAAAAAAAAGAGAGGATGTATCATGGCGAGAGAAAGCAGAGAAAAAGCCGAATTTTTTGTCAGTCGCCTTGCCGAAATTTTCAAATTGAATGAAAACATCCGTGACAGCTTACTTGAAGTAACAACCCCTCAACAAGAAGAAAATATAAAGCTAGTTACACCTAAAGTAATAGCATAAGTAACTATAAACTTGCATCCTAAAAAGACTCCAGGATATGACTTTATCACTGGAGAAATATTTTAAAAAATTGCCTACAAAAGGGTTCGTTAAACTAACATATCTATTTAATGATGTAATCAAATTTCAATAAGTTTCCACCATCTGGGAATTTATAGAAGTCATTAGCGACGAACGAGGTCAAAATATATAGATCGCTACTGCCGACACTCTCTAAGCTTTTCCAATGGATTTATAAGAATGTAAATTTTTATGTATTTTATACATGCTTGTAAAATTAAAGGTTGGTCTAACACAAACTCCAGTTTTAATAAATAAAAATAAAAAATACAAAGTTTTAAATAGACATAAAATAGAAGCGTCATTGAATTAGGTTATACTGTTCGCCTAGGAACCCATAAAAACTCTAGGAAACCAGTGAATCAACCCCTTTGGCTTGTTATCCAAGCCATACAAATCAATCAATAACAGTTAACGACAGCATTTCAAGTAGAGTTTGCCTAACTGGAAACTTTATTTACGTAGTAACGCGGTTAGCTTAAAACTATTTATTAGAAATGATGCGGATATTTTTAAATTTTGACAATGGCTAAAAACTATTAGGCTCTTCTAAAAGAGGCAGAAGTACAGACTTGTAAATTTCAAGAGGTGATTGACACTAAACATTTATATAAATATGCTCGGGAGTAGCGCAGGGCAATGTACCAATCCTATATATCATTAATACTGCTGATAGTCCCAGTAAACCTACCACCCTTCTTGCGTCTTTTGCTGATGACACTGATGTACTATCCCTAACCCCGATCATGCGGTTGCTTCGGAAGATCTGCAAGGACATATGACAAATATAGCAGATTGGTGTAGTCAATGGAAAATGAAGATTAATGAAAGAAAGTGCGTTCGTGTCACAGTTACACTCCGAACCAAATCTCCTCTCACAATACAACAACTGCGTTCGCTACCTTGGGTTCCACCTAGACTCACGCATAACGTGGAATCAGCACGACTTTATACGACAACAGCTAACAGACTCTACGTTCTGCTCTACAATCTGGACGACATTCCAAGCTACCGACGAAAAACAAACTTACAATCTACAAAACACAACTGCAACCGATTTGGACGTGCGGTATATAATTGTGGGATCTTCGAATATCCAACGTCCGTTCAGTCTAAAGTTCTCAGATCTACCATAGCGTGCAATTTAATCCAAGGAGATGCCGAAGCAACAGCTCACAGGTCCATAAATGGACTACCATCTGCAAGGATAGGCCATGTCAATAAACTATGGAAACTGAGAGAGAAGATTCAAGCAGATGCCATATTAGGCAGCCAATCGATGCAACTACTTCAACATACAACTTATCAAACAAAATACAAGGTACTGATACCAGAACAGGAATAGAAAACGAAATACCTCTGAAGGCCAGTTCCTACTGGTATAATGACTGCGCACAAACGGAGAGTCTTCGGGATGAATCTGAAGACCTAACTGACCTTAAACTTAAGAAAATACGATATAGTTTTCCAGTCTAAAATCATAGCAATTGAATACTGCGCCAGAGCCAAAAAGGCTAGGAACACATTCCTTGAAGATAGCCAATTTTTCTAACAGTCAGGCATCACCGCCTCATGCGAGAAAAAGGCAAAAAGTGCATGGAATTGCATGGAAGCCGTTGCGGAAATCAGTACACATATGACTTGGCACCGGCATGGGTCTTTGATCATTCGGGGCATAGGAGCAATGAAAAATTTGACATGTTGGCCATAAAAAAAACCATGAATTCCCTTGGACCTGCACCATTTTGTGGCCTAGGCACAAAAGTGACACATCGAAAAATGGATTTTTAATGAGTTCAAAATCTGATGGAACAACATCTCAAGCATGAGGCATGCAAAGAGATTCGTAGAAGTTCCATCCGCAAGACTTAAAAAAGGAATAATACAATACAAAGGAAGGAGTGTAGCAGCTGCCTAAGCTGGAGTCTTCTGGATGAATCTGAACCGAACTTACTTTAAACTTAAGTAAAAACGCTACAGTTTTAAAGCCCGAAATCAAGGTGATGGAACACTACACCAGAGAAATTTAAAAAAAACTGGGAACATATTCCTTGAAGATAGCCAATTTTTCTGACAGTCAGGCAGCACTTAAGACTTTAGCCTTTGCGAGATGAAAGCAAAAAGTCTATGTAACTGCTTGGAAGCCCTGGCAGAAGCCAGTGCACCTATGACCTTACCCTGGCATAGCTCAAGCAATGAGAAAATTGACATGTTGGCAAAAAAAAGAGTCAATATGATTTCCCTAGAACCTCAACTTTATTGTGATCTATCCACAAAAAGGACACATTTCAAATTGGATCCTTAATGAGTCCTTGTGGACCAATACCCCAGGTATGAGGCGCTCGAAGAAATTCGTAGAAGGACCATTTTTAAGGCTTACAAGGTATAAAACGAGAGAAGCTCAATAGATTTACTCAGGTCGAGGTGCAGAAGGCCTTGTGGCTGCCTCTTTTATCCCTATCCGTTATCCATAGGGTTCCCAATATTACTATCCACAACTATTTTAAAATACCATTTATCCAAAAATTAATTCCCAAAAAGTTTACCAAATTCTACAGTAATCTCTCCCTTCACCACAATAGTTTCGCCTAAGTCTTGTCCAGCAGAACACTTCCCTATGATCTCATGATCTCATAAGACGTCTTAAGAGGAAATGGCCTTGCGACCTCCTTTCTGAGGCGTAGGTAATGAAGTTGAAGGTAATGAAATGAAGTGGGAGAATAATATTTGTTGTTTGCTTCCCTCACTGTAAATATGAAAATAATTGTAAATATATTTATGTATCATCAAATGTTGTATCAGAAATCGCATTTTATGTTGGATTTTATTCGTGGCAAGCACAGAGGGAAATTCATTTAGTACAATTAATATATTTAAGAAGTGGTACAAATGTCTTCTTTCTCCTAATTTTAAGCCCACGTGTCTGATGTAATTCCGGTTAATTCGGCACCTCTCCCCTCGGCCATGGGTTTTACTGCGGTAATAAACCACCCCACAGAAAACAGGCACCTGCCTCCCGCTCCCGCTCACCCGCAGACGACCCGTACGAGGCTACAAATCTTAGTTCGCGTAGCTCGTTAACCTAATGGGGTCTTAATTACAATAAACATATACGGACAAGAAGTGCCTCAGTTTCGCCGTATAATTTAATAGGTCCGTTTGCTGGCACGCGACCTCGCGTGCTTCCTCCTTACCGTCCGACGTCAAAAATAATAAATCCACGTTTCTCTTCGTTCGCTCGAGACTCTTCCTTCCAACTGATAGATGGCTCTTCGAATGGCTCGATTTGCATCCCTCGTCACGTCATCCTACTATTAGCCGCCGCTGGCCCCCAAGACTTCGCCGTAATCAAGCATTTTCAATTCAACATTGTCTCAATCTATCTTTGTTACCTCTTTAAATTAGAAAATAAATAAGTTTATAAATTCTTCAATCAAAACGATCCCCACGTTTACATGCTAGAGAAAAATTTAAAGTTTGATTTCTGTTTCTATTCACAATGGTATTTTTTATAATATAAATTTCTGTTTAGATGTAGATGCCGTACCTCGGACTAAACACCGACAAACGCCTGACGTTCCTCACACGACTGAAACGTCAGAGGGTATGACACGATATAGAGTTCTTGCACGTCTCCTTGACTAACGTTCTAATTTATCTCTCAACAATAAAAGGCTGCTTTACAACACCATATATATTATGCAGGGTGTTAGTGTAGGATTCCTAAACCTTATTTTGTTGACTTCTCCTGAGATTTTGAAATCAATGGTACAATGATCTGAGGAGATCTTACCTGGTGTCACCTTCCACTCCGTTACCCAATTAGCAATTGGCAGAGAGGCTAGTGATACAACCAATACTTCCCTTCTATTTTTTGTTATGAATGTGGGACTGCCTGCATTCAGGATGGATAAATTTCTGCTTAGAACAGCTTGCAAGAATGAAATACTTCTTGCATTGTTGTCTGTGCTACCCCAAGCTAGGTTGTGTGCGTTGACATCACAGCCCAGAATAAGACCTATATTATTATCGTCGCAATATGATATAAGTTCATTTACTGCCTCAGTTGGACAATCCTCATCAAGGGGTAAATATGCACTTGCCAAATACAAAGTTGTGTGGCTCCCCCTTCTCCTAAAATCAATTGAAATAGTTGTGATGTCCCTGGAACAAAACCTATAGGGATTGGTTTTAATTCCCTATGGGCCACAATGCAAGCTCTCGGCCTGTCATGCCTTAGATCCTGAAACAGTTCAAAATTTTGATTTTTTAAACCGATTACTTGTCCCCTATAGGTATAGCGTTCCTGTATCAGATAAATCAACGTTTGCAGCACAGTCATTTCCCTACCGATTTCGGCCGTGGCAATCTTGCTGTGCTGCATATTTACAACACCATAGTTAAACCGGTATGGACTTACGGACTGGAAGTGTGGGGTTCAGCCAAACATTTGAACAACCACCGCATTCAAACTGCCCAGTCCATAATACTACGAAAAATACTAACTAGATGATCCATTTTATGTATCGAACCTAACTGCACATACAGGTGGATAGTCGGAGTTGAGTATTAGAGTCTATTAGAGACGCATAGTACCCATTCGTACCTCAGATAGTTGCGTGGTTAACGGGTCAAAATTTAACACAGACAAATCCACCAGCATTCACTACACTCTCCACAAAAGATCTCCTAACCTGTTTTCTTAAATAATGTTTCCCACCTAACTGCGGACAAGGTGCGATACCTCGGACTGTACATCGACAATCTACTGACCTGGAATCCTCACACACTGAAACGTCAAACTGTTATGACACGATACAGAGCTCTTGCACATCTTGATAAACGTTCTAATTTACCTCTCAAAAATAAAAGGCTTTACAATACCATAGTTAAACCGGTATAGACTTACGGACTGGAAATGTGGGGTTCAGCCATACATTTCAACATCCACCGCATTCAAACTGCCCAGTCCTTAATACTATGAAAAATACTAGATGCTCCATTTTATATATCAAACGTAATTAAACATACAATTTACACATCCCTTTCGTTCAAGATGAAATACGTTCTGATTACTGTAAATTTCTAAATAACATCCCGACTACCGTAAATCAGCACATCAGAAACCTCCCGACGAAATCCCTCGGCCCTCCTCGCTGACTGACGAGACAATGGCCGCAAGATCTTCTCGGAAGTGATGGTGATGACAGGGAATGTGATAATGACACAAGTATCAATTAAACAGACTATATTTTATTATCATTGGAGAAATAACAATGGGTGTATTGGGTAATTTGTATTAATTTTGTATATATTACCTTGTTACTTGTTACCTACTTGAAGGTTGTTGTAATGCGCTTCAAATTATAAAAAATAAAAAAATCTATAATTACTTACATATTAGCTAGAAGACAGATTGAAATTTCTCAATTTACAAAAATCCCTATAGATAAATTTTTAGACCTAATCCATCTCACTGTATTCTATGGTTATTCTAAATGCTGTGTTCTATAAACAGATGGTGTTGCGATGGGAGGTTCACCTACTCTTGTCTACTTGATCATAATGATCTTCTGGGGATCCACCAAAGTTTTGATTTATAAGATTAGTTAACAAATATGGGGATGATCTATTCTTAGTTATTAAGAACTCTAAATTGGTGGATATTCTTCATGCTTTTAATTCATATCACCCTTCATTGCAGTTTATGCACGAACCGGAGAGTGATGGTGTCGCAAGGCTCTAGCAACTCTCCTATCTTTTTTTTCATTTATGTTAACGACCTGCCCGATTCCATCCAGTCCTGTTACAACCACCTACTAGTGACGTGCGATACCAATCGATATGAGTAAAATATCCTTCGATACCGAGTACTTTTGGTAACGAATATTGTCAGTCGATTGAACTACTGTATTGAATCCGATTTGTGTAGTATCGGAAAATATATTCAAATAAATTTTTCTTCGAGTGTTCACGTAATATTGAATTATTATTTTACGTTCGAAACTTACCTCTCATCAAACTGCGAGTTGGGTAGATACTGTTAAGAGCGCTTACCAGCGAAGTTAATCGAAATTTTTATTTGGTGGTTGGTACTCTGGTCTTCCATCGCTACCAGTATACTGGAAGTTACTCAAGTGTCACATCTCAGAAAGATGATCGTTTTATTGTTTCGAATGTTCTGTGTAATCGACAGTCTACCGCTGTTGAGATCAAGCAGACTTCAACAAGTTGGAAATGTTAATGTCAGGCATTGTAAGGCGAAGATTCTCAGAAGCGTTACGTGCGAATGGCCTGCCTCTGGTTAAGAACATTTGCCAAGTCACAGAACAGCTCGGTTAAGTTTCGCAAGAAATCACTGACAATCTGAGCCTTAACTAAAATCTTGTTTATCAAGGTTTTGTTTGAGGTCTTATGTCGGCCGAGAAGTTTGGAGAAGAACAAGAGAGCGATATATCCCCGCAACATTTTCATTCCGGAGAAGGTATGAAAATGGTGGTGTTATGGTTAGGGCAGGTATTTCTATGAAAGGTCGCATAAACTTCATCGAGGGTTCACTAACAGCTGAAGATGTGTTAGAAATTCCTTATATGCCACTAATTGGCGACGGTTTCATTTTTATGCTTGTCACTGCAAGGCTCCATACAGCTAGGATCGTTGGTGACTACTTGGAACGGGCTTCAATTCAATGTTTGGAATGGACAGCATGTAGTCCCGACTTAAACCCTATCAATCAATTTTGGGATGAGTTGTCAAAGAGGGTAAAATTTGCAAGAATTCTTGTTAGAGGAGTATGGAAATATTCCACAGCACTTCATTCAAAACCTCATAAAATCGATTCCACGTCGAATGCAAGCGTTTTTGATGACCACATCCCTAATCTCTAACTTATTGGTGATATCTTGACGGTTGATTCATCCCTCCTTCGTTGTTTTCAATTTTTTTTTTAATTTTGTATTTAACTATAAATTAAATTTTCTTTAAAAATATCCAGTAAACAACAAAGAATAAAACTGGTAACAATTCGTATACTCGTATACTCAAAAAATCGAGGGTGGCTACTTTTTTCTCTCAGTGTTTATGCAATATCGATAAGAAACGCAATTCGATGTCGCTCTTCATAAATCCCAAGCTGTTGCTTTGCAAAGGATAAAGGTACGATACCTCTCTTAATTGGCGGTCTTTTGGATATGATTAGGAGCTTATGGTTTTAGAACAAAGGATGCTCTCGTGAACGCTATAAAACACAATTACGGAGGGATAACCGACCTCTCGGTGAGCCACGGTCTCGAAATCCTTGAAGTTATGGCTTATAGGCAATAGTCCCTTTACTAAATCCTCAATAAAACAAGCGAGCGCCTTTTTTAACTTTAAAAGAGCCTATATCTTGCTTCTTTAAAAAAAATTATGGAAAAATATACTGGGAAGACTATTTTTTAAGAAGAAAACTTTGTTTTATATTAAAAATTTTTGACAAATCCATATAGTGTTCAATAATTTTTTTTGTTCTTTAAAAAAGACGTGGGAAGTCTAGTTTTTGTGTAGCTAATTAGTTCTGTAACTAACTAATAATAGTCTAAACATTATTGCATTAACTGTATATTGAACGAATGAGGATTTGTAAAAGTCGAAGCAACACCTTTCCTCCCTTCCCTGGACGCTTGAAAAGGAAAGCACAAGAAAGGGAAATTACTGAAGCCAAAGGACTGTCACGGGAAAGAATGCCCAGTGACGTCTCAGATTGTTTGGGAAAGTTGGGTGCAGTCAATGGTTGTGAAGTACTTAGTAGTCAATAGTTGAGTGGAATTTAGTGACACTGGTTAATCGGTCACGAGTCAGTTAGAGATAAGAGTTTAAAATTAGCCAGTGCTCAGTGATGATTTAGAAGTTAGATTTTGAATGCGACAGTGGTTGGTTGCAAAATTGGATACGAGTGCCTTTATTAGACTTTTATCACGAATATTCTAGATCTAGGTAGAAAAAAGCAAATTCACTCGTTACTGATAAGGTTTCGACTTATTTCAAGGTAATTATCTGAGCAGAACAATCTAAATATGTCTACAAACTCCCCTTAGACTCAACATTGCAAAGGACTGTGATTTTTATCAGATTATTAGATTTTTATGGAGTGAGGGAGATCTGAAAAATGAGTGTCGGGCTTTGGCTAAGATACATGAAATGTGGATTTTCATTAATTTAATAATACCTCATGTTAAATACAGTGCTCCTGTTATGTGTCTGAAGAAAATAAACATAAGATTCAAATTCACTAGTTTTCGTGTCCACATGACCAATTAATATCTTTCAATTAATTAGGTTTTTAGTTGGCATAAAAATGTCAGTGCCACACAGTGCTCGAACCCACGCCACTGCTCTACCACTTGAGCTATCGTGATCTCGATCCACTCGGACACTAACTTCCCATCTCAACCCCACCTTTTGAATTTTCCCTCCTTTTTGCCATTTTTCAAATGTCGGGTAATCTATTTTATCTCAACCAAAGCCTTAATTAATTGAAAAGAATTTATTTGGTCAAGCGGACCACGAAACCTAACAACATATAATAAGCGAAATGAAGTATACTTCACTAAAGCTTTCCGTGGCCATTTCATTTTAAGTCGAGAATCCAATCCGATTACACGACATTTGAAAAATGGCAAAAAGGAGGGAAAATTCAAAAAGGTGGGGTTGAGATGGCAAGTTAGTGCCTCAGTCACGATACTTCAAGATGTAGAGTAGCCCGTATCTAGCCGAAGGTCGTGGGTTCGAATCCCGCTCATGACACTGACTTTTTTATCTCAACTAAAAACCTTAATTAATTATACGATTCAAATATCGTGAAATTCATGGATAAGACATATATTAAGACTATATTATGATAATTCGATTTACGACAAATTAACCTAAATTTACTTTTTTTAAAAAAGAATTTACTAAAAAAGTAAATTTACTAAAAATTATCCATTATGAATATTGTTTTTAACCCAATATTTCAAACGACCAAAATATATCCATACTACTTTTTAACGCCATGTTAATTGCGTTAAAAGAAGCATAAACTGTAAAATATAAAAAATCTTTTCTCATAACAAGTATATAATGATTTATCAGATGAAATTAAGAAAGACTCCAATATAGAAGATGAAAAACTTTATATAAAACTGCTAATAAATAATGATTAATAATTGAGTTTATTATATCTATCATGTGTTCAAACTGTTGTGTCTGAAGAAAATAAACATAAGATTCAAATTCATTAGTTTTCGTGATCCGCTTGACCAATTAATATTAGTATTATATGTTATTTTGCACAAACGTGTGAGTACTTTTCAGGATTTGTTTCTAAATTATTACAGTTTGTAATGAAGTGAGGAAAATTTAATTATATGTGTATGTAATCTCTAACACTGTTAGTAAATTTTTTAGTCATATAATTTATTTCTTTATTGATTTATTACAGTTAAATGAATGTAAATTTTTATTTGGTTATTATTATTGTTCCACATTCAGATTAAATTTTTTATTTTTTATTATTATATACGTATGGCCATCTAGAAGTAACGTAAGTTCAAATTGTAAAATGTTCGTTGTTGAGTGTAAAAAAGCTCAAGTTGACCTAATTCTGCGAGATTTGTAAAAAAATCGTTTATCAAATCAAATAACAATTTCTCCCTCTCTCTCTCTCTTTCTCTCTCACTCTCTCGCTCTCACTCTCTCTCTCTCCTTCTCNTCTCTCTCTCTCTCTCTCTCTCTCTCTCTCTCTCTCTCTCTCTCTCTCTCTCTCTCTCTCTCTCTCTCTCTCTCTCTCTCTCTCTCTATCCATCTTTCTCTCTCTTTATAATATAAAAATATTTAAGAAAACGTAATGATTCTCATTTAAAGTAAAGTTATGCTTTTTAAACTCTAACTTTTTCTTAAGAAATCAAAGTTATTACAAGGTTTAATGTTATAATCTTGTACACGCCTTAATCATATTTCTTATATAAATTTTTTCGTAGATTACCAACGAATAAAAAATAATTCCGTCCTTTCCCATAGCAGAATTTTTGAAGATTTGTAATTATTAGGGGAAAAGTATATAAAGTAAAACTTAATCAAGCCAGAAACGGACAAAGTGGAGGCAGAAGCAAAAGAGTAATTAACTCCAAGTTCCTTTTGACAATGAGATTGAAGAAGCTGTGGCAAAGGTTAAAATCAGTGTAAAAGACAAGCTGAGAGGTTTTACTAGGAAACGAGATACGCTTGGCGTCAGACTGAAACAATGTGACAAGGGAGAAGGTGGGCTTAGGTCGCAGATTGCCACTAATGTCTTCCACCGAGAAGGCATTGTCCTGGCCAATTAGCCCGCCACCCCGGGTCTACCCCCTTGCCTTCTCCATTTTCCGCAATTACTTACAGGAGAGAATATTCAAATCCGGCTCGACCTCTCACTTCATCTCCCCACGACGACTACAATGTTCAGCCTCCTTGGAAATCTCGTAGCGCTGACAGAACGAGATTACGTCGACATTCCCGACAACCGCCAATCCGCTGTTATCCCATTTCATGAATGTTGAAGCAAACGGGTAATTTGCCGTACCTTTGTCGCCTTTAGGAAAGCGAAGGGTGGATGAGGTCCTTTAACCCGTGCACGGCTCGAAATAGAGTCGAAATGGAAATCATAATATTATCGCACCACAGATTGTTTCCGGATTAATTCCTCCATAATTTTGTAACATTAAACGATTCCTCCAACTCATTCAGTTATTTATTTTCCGACAAACACAATAACTCACACTTTTTTAGATTCGTATGAGTCGTATATATAATTTAACTATCAAAGTAAAACTGCAAACGAAATCCACCTGCGTATTTATAAAGAAATAAAGAGAAGAAAAACATCGCCGTGATTTTTCGTAACGCAGTCTGTATTATTGACAATACATATGTAGGTGATATGTAAACTGTGCAATATATTGAGCAAATCAAAAAGGGTTTGGTTTTTATTTTGCCACCTAAAAGTCAGTCAAGTCGTGTCTTAAGCGGCCCATAGACGATCAATATTATTGCACAATATTTTGGGTTGTGCAATTTAATTGATCGTGTGTAGACGATATGGAAAGTTTGTGCAATACATTGCATGATTGACGAAAAGTTGAAAATATATTGTACAACCTGGAAAATATTACACCGTCTGTTGGCATTATTGCGCAATATCAGTCAGTTTGTGAAGTATCAGCAAGTGCACAAAATATTGCACAAACTTCAACATCGCCTTCAGACTATTCAAGTTCATTGCACAAACAAAATTTTGTACAATGTTATTGAACGTTAAGGGGCAACCGTCAAATTATTGTGCAATCTATATTGTACAATAATATTGACCGTCTATGGGCCGCTTTACGCATCGATTATTATATTACACAAAATTACAATAAACCCATCTATTCGCGCTACTAAATTACATTCGCATACCAGACTTCGTTTATATTGCCCCAGAGTACTCAGTATTACTCAAGGTAAGATGTGATAAGCCCTGCATTTCGCGCTATTAAATATCACACTCCACAAATCATTCACACTGCCTCAGGGTATTTGAGACATAAGTCTTTCCATTTACGCTAATAAATTATATTCACACAACAGACTTCGTTCATACTACCCCAGAGTACTTGATATTCCTGTGAGTAATCGGGGATAAACTCTCCCATTGCCGCTAATAAATTAAATTTTATGTTGCGGATTTACGGGTTCTAATGCAGGACATACAGATGGTTTTTTTCCCAAAACACCGATACCACGGCCGTTGATATATAACCTTTGCTATATAATATCTAATTATTGTAAATTCAATAATAATAATAATAAATTTTACCAAATGAAAGGGTTACCAATGGGGTCTCCATTATCCCCACTTTGTGCCGAAGTATTCATGGATAATTTTGAAAAAAATCTGTTCAAATCAAAAAATAAATTAATTAAATATGTTCATTTTTGGAAACGCTATGTAGACGATATTTTATGCAAATGGTCGGGAACATAAGAGGATCTCGAAGAATTCCTCCACCTAATTAATTCTCTACACCGTAATATAAATTTTACATTGGAAATTAACAAAGATGCTTGTTTGAACTTTTTAGACCTAAAATTGTCCATAATAAACAACCTAATAGAAATAGATGTATATAGAAAACCCACAACTACAGACCCTATGATTCCAGCGGATTCTTCCCACCCATGGTCTCAAAAGGCTGCAGGTTTCATTTGGCTCATCGACCATATGTTAAAACTTCCATTAATTCCTGCTAACTATAAAAAAGAATTAGATACTATTAAAACCATAGCAAAAAACAACGGGTATCTAGAAATATTTGTTAATAGGTAACTAGTTAAAAGAATTAAAAAATTAACTTTAAAAGAATCAACAGTCGGACTCAGCGGACGAAAAATGAATCATCAGGTTTCCGTTGTTGCCATACATAGGTGAATTATCGGAAAAAGTTAGTAAAATTTTTAAACAAGAAGGTTTTAGAATAGCTTATAGAAAATACGGGGTCACTAAAAAACATCCTTTCAAAACCTAAAGACAAGGTAGACAACTTGGCAAAAAGTGGGGTTTACCAACTCAATTGTAATGACTGTAAAATTAAATATATAGGTCAAAGCGGTACGGAAATAAAAACGAGAATAAAAAAACATTTGCCCAAGTCGAACGAATTTTCGGAATTCAAGGACCATCTAAAAGGAACAAAACATAATTTCAATTCAAATTTAAATACAACAGTGTTACATAGGTTCAACAAAGGGAGAGAACTAGATTGGTTTGAGAAATTTGAAATTAAAAAATGTAAAATTGAACATGGTGATAAATCATTAATAATATAACAGATTTTGATCTACCTCCCATTTTAAATATGTATATAAATAATATTAAACGTCCAAATAATTAAACTAATTATTCTAATTATTATTATGTTTTATAATAATTAGCAGACTTGTCTAATCGTCCAAAAAACTTATCCAGTTGAACTCACCTCACCAAAAAACACTTCAAAAAACGCTGGGCTGACAAAGGGACGTCCTAGCTTCCACAACACACCACTGTCATACACTTATTAAACCAATATACCTCAATACTTCGGTTTTTTCCCGGAGCGGAAATTCTTGTTTGTTACACGTTTTATAGTCAGGTGATCTCCTCTATTATTCTAATTATTTCATTTTTTATTTTTATTTATTTTTTTTAACTTTAATCACTAATTTACAATTAATTTCTTACAGTATTTACTATTACAATTGTTATTTGTGTTATAATTCCCGCTTTTCGCACGTTCAAATTGAGCGCCATTAAAAACCGAGCTCCTCATTGGAACGTCGCGTTGGCGGGGGTATCAGCGGGTTCACTTCTGCAATTCATGTCGAGAGACGTGTTTGTGGAAACCCTTCAACCTGACGATGAGCTAAAGGGCTCAAAATGCGGATTGTTGCGAAACAACTTAATGTGAGTAGGAACCATCTTTTTTAAAAAGGATATAACCTTTACTGTTCCAAACCTGTTTAAAAAATCGACTTTGCGATAGTATGAATGAATTGTGTTGTGTGAATATAATTTATTAGCGCGAATGGAAGGACTTATCCCTAACTACCCCCAGGAATATCAAGTACTGGCGTAGGGTAAACAAAATCTGGTGGTTAATTAATTTATGGAAGTCTCTAACTACTACGAGAAATATCGAGTATTCTGGGATAGTGTGAATGTAATTTATTAGCGTGAATGAAAAGGCGTAATAATTATCCCTAGAAATATCAAGTACTATGGGTTAGTGTAAACAAACTCTGGTGGTTAATTAATTTATTACCTCGGAAAAAAGGGCTGATTCCTAATTACCACGAAAAATATCGAATATTCTGGGATAGTGTGAATTTAATTTATTAGCGTGAATGAACAGGCGTAACCCCGAAGAATATCAAGTACTGTGGGGTAGTGTAAACAAAGTCTGGCTATGTGAATGCAATTTATTATTTTTATTTTTATTTATAAAAGTATATTTAGAAAAGAAAACAAAATATTACATTTTTTACAAAATAATACTTGCAATGGCATGATCTAGTGGTCTGCCAGAATGCAATTTATTAGTGCGGATGGAAGAACTTATCCCTAATTACCACAGGAATATCGAGTATTCTGGGGTAATGTAAATGAATGTAATTTATTAGCGTGAATGAAGGGGCTTATCGTAAATTAACCCTAGAACTCTCTAATTCTCTGGGGTAGTGGGAATGATTTGCTGTGTCCTTTTTAAAAAATATAGTTCCAACTCACAGCAAGTGCGAGTGAATAGGAATTATCTTTTTTTTTTAAGGATTGAACACCGCACTCTATCATTCATTTCTATGAATTGTTGTGTATGCATGTTATTTATTAGCGTGAATGGTTTATCCCCAATTAACATAAGGAATCCCGAGTCTGGGGTAATATAAACGAAATCCGGTGTGTGAATATAATTTATTAGCGCGAATGAAAGGGTTTATTTGTAATTACCCCGAGTAATATCGAGTAGTCTGGAGTAGTCAATCTATAGTCTAGTGTTTTAATGCTATTTGTAGTATGAAAAAAAGAGAAAAAGTGACAGAATTTCTTTCTGAAGTGTACAAAGCAATTGAACTATGAGAAGTGATTTTGCTTGAGATCACGCACCGAACTTCAGTTATACAATATAACATGAAGAGAAAAATGCAGTCAACACACGAAGGCAAATCAATAAACAAATATTTCGTGAAGTTTGGTCTCATTAGTTGATTTTTTTTTAAAGAATAAAGTACTTTATAAACTATTGTTAAACCATTTTGGTTTCAAAAACGTATTTTAACACATAACAAGAATAAACAAATCAAAAAGAAATATTGTCACAGTGTATGAACATCGCGTGTTCCAGAGGACTTCATAGATCAGTAATAACATTATAACAACAATTTTCCAACCTCAAAAAGGTTCATTGTGACTTTACTTATTCGGCTACAAAAGATAAGTAGCCGGTGAGGAGGTTTAGAGAATTAATTCTAAAATAAGGATGCGCAGCAGGGTGGGTTAAGAGATAGGAACGGCGGACAGACAGCTGTCTGAAAGGCCACGCGATCTTACGACATCCATGAAGGGGGTTGATTCTCGGAGGCGAGGGTATAACAAACTTATTAACATCCATCAGATGGCACGCTAGCCTGCGGACTATTTGGGCCATCGAAACGCCGTTTTACCAGCACAATCCACGACCCACAATTAAAAGGCCCATCCAGAGAAATGCACGCCAACTTTCTTAAATTGGCCCAAAAAATAGTTATATTTCCCCGTTTTAACGTATATACCATGTCTCAATGTAATTCTACGCCGTGAGAAAATCAGCTGTGAAGACGCCTTGGTGCAATTTGATAACAACTCAAGAAATGAAAAGAAAAGTTTAGGAAAGTCTCGCGTTGTTCTCCGATCAAACGAGTAAAAACACCTTCAAAAGAGATAAAATACAACAATTCTAATGAATGATAAAAAAATAATAATGCGAGCAATGATATTAAACACTGACCATAATAAAATAATAACAATAATAACATTTTCAATAAGACCGTGAGTGAAGACGGACCCAATAACTGGCCCTACTCTACCCTTGGCTTATCAAAATCCAGATACTTTTATCTATTTTTATTATGCAAATGTTTTTATTGTTCATTTTTAAAATTTAGAATTTGACAATCCGCTGGTAAACTCTAAAACACTCAATACCTTATACAATGATTTTTTTACGTTTTTTCTTTGTAGCCATCTTTGATGATTCGATGTTTACTGTGAAAACCGAACTGAGCCAAAAGTGCGCAATATTTATCATATTGCACAATAAAAATCAAACCCTTTTTGATTGACTCAATATATAACTCGATCTTTCAATATGATCTCCCTACTGTCAATATTATTGCACAATAGCAATTTATTGTGCAATATATTGACAATGGTATTAATATGGATCAATATTATTGCACAATATTTTGGATTGTGGAATTTAAATGATCGTGTGTAGACGATATTGAAAGTTTGTGCAATACATTGCATGATTGACGAAAAGTTGAAAATATATTGTACAATCGGAAAATATTGCACCGTCTGTTGGCATTATTGCGCAATATCGGTCAGTTTGTAAAGTATCAACAAGTGGAAAATATTGCACAAAATTCAATATCGCCTTCAAACTATTCAAGTTCATTGCACAAACAAAATTTTGTACAATATTATTGAACGTTAAGGGGCAACCGTCAAATTATTGTGCAATCTATATTGTACAATAATATTGACCGTCTATGGGCCCCTTTAGAATGACAACTAGTAGGGAAATGAAATTATTATTAGCTGTTGACCGCTCCTGGAGCCAAACTTCAGCCAGGATGAAGTGTTATTCCAAGATCTGACCCCAGATCACCGTAAAAAGAAATAGGTCATTCTTGCGGGTTGCAGCGATTATCTTTATATGTGTAAAATTGAACTTGTATAAATCAATCAACGCCCACTCACATGAGAAGCAGAGTTAAGCTAGTTGTCGGGTGGTCATCGTCACTTCAGTGTACCACGAATATCAGCGGGTATTGTCCTGCAAATAGCTGAATGGAGCAAACGCTGAATAAAACTTAATGAAAGTAAAACCACCCATGCATAATTCACCCTGTGAAAAAAAACCTCATAAATATTCTTCAATAATACCACCATACCAAAACTGCTAACTTGGGTACCATCTAGACTCAAGATTAACCTGGAATCAATGCACACTACTAAAACGACAGGAATTAAGCAAACGTTTCGTTGTTCTACAAACTACTGTCGCGCATATCTAACCATAAAAAACTGACAATCCGCAAAATTAAAAGCAACGGAGTAGAACTGTGGGGTACAGATAAACCTTGCGGCATCCAAAGAATACAGTCCTTCCAACCCTTCCAAGTCCTCAGAACCTAGTCTATATTTCTTACAACTTCTCCAACATCATCCTTTAAAAGCATTCTCGTGCAAAAAATAATCTGCAAAGCATTTCCCACTTTCCTCAATACATAAACATCTCACCCCAATCCAGTTGCCCAATGATTATCGAATAGAAAGCACCTCTAATCCTACCAAAAGACTGATGAGGAGATGGCCTCGCGACCTACTAAACAAGGATTAGCCTAAGGGCAAATAATTTAAGCCATTTGTAACTACAAAATATAACGTAACGTGAATAAGGTTACAGATTGTAATAAATATATTTTTTAAATATATTAAAAAAATTATTGATCCAATTCACAAATCAAGATTATTCAAATATTCAATTCACTAATTTCGTGGTCCGCTTGGCCAATTACTATATTACAATTAATTAAGGTTTTTTATTTGTCGCCGAGAATCCAATCCGATTACACGACATTTGAAAAATGGCAAAAAGGAGGGAAAATTCAAAAGGTGGGGTTGAGATGGGAAGTTAGTGTCCGAGTGGATCGAGGTCACGATAGCTCAAGTGGTAGAGTAGCGGTGTATCAAACCGAAGATCGTGGGTTCGAATCCCGCTCGTGCCAATGACTTTTTTATCTCAACTAAAAACCTTAATTAATTGTAATTATTCAAATATTTTACCATAGTCATTATATATAGTTGCAGTGATTTCAACAGTTGGAAATGTGCAAAATTGAAATTAAACAAAGACCATTTCAAAGACAATTGCTTTAGTTAAAAATATGTCGCAAATGTTGGGCATAAATTTTTAAAAAATAATTAAAAGTAATTAAACTCCGCTATTTTTGTGCATTTTAACACCGAGTAAAGATTGCAAGACCTGGCAATGTTATTAAGAGTCCTATCTCTCTTTAATCAGTTTACAAGCTCTTCACTAAATTCGAGTTAGGTGAGTTTCCATTTAAGTCCAGAGGCTTGGAATTAAAAAGGAGCCAGGCGTTCTTCATCAGGCTGCAATGTTGCGGAGATAAAACAGTAAGGAAGGAGACAGGAGATTCGGACAAACGGTTAAAATGTGTTTTTTAATTATAGTTAAATGGGTTTTTTGGGTTAGCGAATTGCTCCGACATTCCCAACAGAATAATTTTTGAAATGGGAAAAAACAATTTGTATTGCTGATGAAATAAGATTTTTTTTACATTCTGTTCTGTTGCGTTTTGTTGACAGTTGTAAAAAGGTTGTAAGGTGTCTAAAAGGAAATATCGTGTCAAATAGTAGATCATTTATATGGTAGTTCTCACGTGTCGAGTAACATACTCGAGACACGATATCCAATGAAATCATTTCCGCTGACTATTACAAAGAATTTTATAAACGCTCTTTTTCAATGTTATTCAATAAGAATAATTTATTTTGGATTTATCTTACAAGTTTGGTAATTATTAAAGGAGACAACATAAAGTGAACATAAGTATTGAAAAGAGAGAAGAATGTGAAGATAAATAAAAAGGAGAAAAAATGTGAGCCCTTCTATGGTATGCTGACAGGCCAACAATGAAAAATGGTACGGGTATGGGCATAAAGAGACCTAAAATGAGCATCACATGGCCCTTGGCCGAGGCTATCCTTCCAGCCGAATTGCTAGCCCAAGAAACATGTTGCAAATAAATGATAAGCATCTCAAGGGTGCAACAATACACTTTCTGATGGTCAGGGATGGTAATGTTGGTAACTATGACGGGTTGTACAATGTGGTTAAGGCTCGGGGCCCAAGAAAGGGGTACCCGTGTCCTCATCCACGTCCCTTTCTCAATCCAGGTTCCTCCAACGTTTCCTGTGACCACTCCCAACCTTTGTCTATAAGGGGGGGTGTCCGGGCGCAAAATAATGGTGTTAACTTGAGGGCGTGGCAACCTCTCTAAAGCACAAGCTGTACTCGTGTCGGCCTCGGGTCGCCATGAAGCGGCGGGTGCCTTATCAGAGGCACACAAGGGTTAGGGAACCAGATCCTGTCTACATAGACGGGGGAGGGTGTATAACCATCTGTACAACGGGGTAACAGAAATGTTCCAAGGTTCAGCCCCTGTTACAATGGGAATGGACTTGTAGTGGCACGTGGCGACGCCCCTGTCTAGGCTGTCTTCTACCTGTGACCTTCGCACGAAACTTGCGTATGACCACCGTTATACTCACGGGATACGGCGGAGGCTCGATTGGAGGCTTTTACCGGAGGTTCTTCTCTAGGGGGTGGTTAGCAATTCCACTTTAAACAAAACCGCGGCCGGAGCGAAACCGGTAGTTTCTACGCTAGGGAAGCCCCACTACACACGCAGAGTGGCCTTCTTTACTTAGGCAGTACGCGGGAGACCAGCCTGATGTATTTCGGCTTAGGTAGCCCTATGCTCGCGGCATACGGTCTGATGCTTAATGCAGACCCGACCACTCGGAATGGGCAAGCGGGGGGCAAGGTTGTCTTGGGACTGAGCTACCTCTACACCAATGCTGCGGCAGTAACACCCTTCTGTCGTATGCTGAAGTGCTTCAGTTCTCATCTTGAGAATCAAAACGTCCGATAAGGCAGAATAGGCTAGCTTTTTAGGATGACCGGGTATATGGGAAGCCATATCTGATCGTCATGCAGCTCTAAAGGTTCTGCCAGATGATGATGATGAAGATGATGTAAGAAGACTAGGAAGTTGGGGTTGTTCCCCAAGCACTGCAGCCTTCTGGCTTATTGTGTTTCCCTAGTTGCTTAGATCAGTCTGTTGATTCGGTCCTTCTTTTAAGAAGTACTAGGTCATTGACTGTCGTTGCTGTAATTACATTCCCTGGGTTTTCTTTGTATCCCAGGTTATATCTATATTGAGAAGTTGCTTCCTATAAGAGGAAGATGTAGGTGGCTGTTTCTTCCTCCTCATTGTATAACACACCAATCGGGTCATTACTGAATGTAGATGTTTTCTCGAATGCCAGTGATCAGTAAATAGTGTATCACTCTTCTGAGTTTAGCCCCTCTGTCTAACTTTAGCAGTAAGTTTGCCTGTCAGGGTTGTTTTATTAGCTACTTGCATCCCTAGAGTTTATCCATTTCTCCTTTTTTTCTTTTATCATCCGTTCTGTGATCTAGGATTCTGTGTTTGTTTTTGTTATCCCAATAATAGGTTCTGAACCTACACATGGTCTTACAGATCCTCCTCAAGACTCTCCAAGACTGCAAGATAGACTCGAACTAAAACAAATGTATAAAAACGAATAGATGGATTCCAGGTCATGAGGGAATTTCAGGCAACGAGGTAGCCCATAGACTAAAAAGAGAACCTCGGTACAATTTACAACCCCAAATTCATTTTTTTGGCATAAACTGTAACCATATAAAAAAGAACTGGAATCTTGGTTTACTAAGAAACACACAAATATTGGGAACGAATGCCAGGCTTGGGGCAAATAGTAGGACTACTCGCACGAACAACCCAAGAAAAGAAAAGAAAGAAAAACACTAACTGGTGAAGGTACTGGACATACTACAGTAAAGTACCACCTTTAAAAAATTGGACTATCAACATTGCCATGTCGAGAAGAAACAGAGACAACAGAACATGAAAATGCCCTGCAATAGCTAGATAATGGCAATGTTTATACAGGCCAATAAAGGCTATGTTTATACCATACCCTTGAGTACACTTCTCTACGTCATCATAGAAACGGAAAATTTTCAGGAAATCCATTAACAGTGTTTGACACAATAGACGAAAGTTAAAGCACTAAAGTGAAAAAACTCTTCGAGTCCATATTCAAAAGATAAAAAGAGGTTCGCCACTTCTGCCTTGAAAGAAGCTTATATCCCTAACCGTAAAAATGTAAAAACTCGTCCAAATGATTCCGCTTGCCAACGATCTAGCAGGAGATTAAGATGCGTTTCAAGACAAAAAAAAAAAAAAAAAAAAAAAAAGATAATGTTCATTTATAAACAGTTTCCTTAAACTTAAGGTAGCCGTAGAGGAAATCCTCAAATCGGAATTTCCTTGGGGATTTCCTCTATCGAACAAGAAAAAGATTTTCCTCAAGGAAATCAAATTCTAGTTGTTTTAGTGGTTTTGGCCTCGAGGCGTAAAAACAATTGATTTTTGTTCGAAATTTCCCTCCAACCCGAAGTCGTCACACACGTTGAGGAATTCCTCGAGGCATAAACAGTCCTTCAGGCCGCGACGGGAGGGAAAACAAAAATTAATTCTTTTTCCTCCTTGAGTCCAATACCAACAACCACACCTGCCAACAAAAGCCTTTACCTTGAGGATTTCCTTGAGTAAATTCCTCTCGGCAGAAGAAATCCCCAAGGAAATCCCGGAAGCTACCTTTAATCTTTTGTAGTGATAATTTTCTGATATAGGTTTGATATATTAATTATCTATTGTGTACATCAAGTTATTTATTGTTAATACATTGCGTAAAAAAGCGAGGAATGAGAACTTTGAATGATAAATGAAGCACACTAGGCTTAACCGAACAAACTTATCTCTGATTGATTAGCATATAGCATTTTCAAAATGTATAGTCACTAAATATTGTCAGTAAAGAATGAAAAAATTAACCTTAATTAAAAATCAAGAGCAGTTATATTATTACCTTACTACATCAGTACAGATTAAATTATAAAATTAGAACATGATTTTATAAAAATTAATTGTTGACGAAATTCCTATTATCCAACTTGACCGGAAGAAATAAATACGGCAATCGATAGTTTGTGATATTATCTGGCCACTGGAAATACTTAACCGGCGGGAGTTATCATGCATGGGCTGAACGTACCCCGATGATAAAACCCATCAGTCACCCAAGCAGAGGAAGGATGTCTGATACGATTGAACAGACCTCCCTTTGCATGTCAACAACACACATAGTTTTTACTTTATATCGGCCGTCGAAAAACAATTTTGAAACTCTCACCGACAAGCCGGTTTATTATTATCGAACAGGTAATTGTTTATTTATTTATTTATTTTTAATATGAAAATTTGATGTGTCAATGTAAGCATTAGCGAACATACGGTATACGATTTTTTATAAAAAGAAATTAATGATGTCATTAAACCGATCTTTCCTTTTAACAACATCGTTATCGCATCTATCACAGCAGAGATGCTGAGCACGATATGCTATTCCAGATTTTATCTTCACCCTTCAGCACGTTATAAAAAAAAATCATTACTAATCTCAAAGCACCAATAAAAGGTGAAGACGTTTGTAAGTACGGTGAATCATCCTTGTTCGTTAAAAAGTTAATTTCTACACAACCATTGGCGAAATTCTCGCATATATCTGCCAACAAAAATGACTAAAAAGTGGGATATGGCAAAAATTAAAGAAAAATTAGACAACCCACTATGCATATCAAGTAATATTTGAAGCTCAAAAAGATGAATTTAGAGATGACAGAATCCTCTTTCAGTCGAGACCAAAACTGCAGAGGGTGTGTGTGAAATGCCATGTACACGGCGAAACTAAACGGTCAATGCGGTCCAGAAGCTCAGAGCCTCCATGGGCCCTTGTAATAAATAAAATAAAGAACAGTTAAAAGGGATAAACGCAGTTGGGAAAAAAGTCGTGTTGGTATGAGTTCCCAACTGGTACCAGGGATTGCTGGAAACGAAGAAGCAGACAAGGTTACCAATTAAGTTCCCAACTTGTACACCCAACGGATTTGAAACTATTAATTACAAATATAGTAAAAGGAGAATGGAAAAACCGCTGGGCTCGTAGACAACGGATCAAAAAGGGAAAAGGCCACATTGTCAAGACTGCGCATAGGTCATACAATAAAGCACGGGCACTTTCTAGCCATGGGGCAAAGCTTAGGTGCCGTTCTGCATGGAGAGAATAACGGTGGAGCACCTTTTTAATTGTAGCAAGCTGGGCGTATATAGACAACTTTTTTTTAAAGTTAATCGTAAGTCAACACAAAGTGGCAAATTTCAAGTTAATTTGGGTTAGGAATCGCGTGGTCGTACCAGATTTAATAGAAAAGGCCACAACCGAAGATTCCTGAAACAAGCAGAGCTCTGCGCATCAAACGCGGGGAGCGTATTTGAGCATTTGTTCTAAATTTTGGTCAAATTTGCAATAATAATAGTAGCTAAGATTAGATTAGATTATGTAGGAACCGGCTCTTCTCGACTTGTGCACCGCGACCAGTGTTGGTCTATTGTGTATCTCCAATTTTTTTTTTTATCGAGAGCTCGTCGTTAAGGTTGAGAAGTTTTACCAGACCCCAAAGCTTTTTGAAGGACTCTCCGTGTATATCCACTTTTCTTCTTCTTCTTGGCAATATCTCCACAGGCTTGTTTCTACCACTCCGAGACTATATATATGCCTCCAGAGTCTGCAGTGTCCAGTTTGCATCAACTATTATTCTAGTCTTAGTACGTCCTAGATATTCTGCTGTTAGCTTTTGCGATGGTCCTTTGATAAATTTTTTCTCAAGCCTCTGTCTTTGCCTTCATTCCCATTGAGCAGAGGATTTATGATTTGTCAAGTGGATCCGCGTTTTTGGTAAGCCACAAAAGGGTTCTGGGCCAATAGGTGTCCTTAGGTGAACTTGCCTTGACCAATTGATCAGCTCTTCGTTGCCCCTCTGTTTACCCCAGAAAAGGGTAAGTTTGTTATTTTTTTCAAATGTCTCACTCTAATGCAGTCCCAAAACGACTCTGGACTTTACCGTCGATGCGGCAATTGCCTTCAGTGTGGCTTTCTGAGTAGATGGCTATTCCATTAAAAATCCCCANATATGAACTTTTTTGTTCATTTTAGGGTGAAGAATCTACTGGAGAAGTTTGTAGCACGAGTAGCAATTCACCCTGTATATATATATATATATATAAACCTAACAGCAGAATATCTAGGACGTTCTAAGACTAGAATAAGCCTCCAGAGTCTGCAGTGTCCAGTTAGATGATCAACTATTATTCTAGTCTTAGAACGTCCTAGATATTCTGCTGTTAGGTTTTGCGATGGTCCTTAGATTAATTTTTTCGCATGCCTATATCCTTGCCTTCATTCCCATTGAGCAGAGGACTTATTATTTGTCAAATGGATCCGCGTTTTTGGTAAGCCACAAAAGGGTTCAGCGCCAATAGGTGTCCTCAGGTGAACTTTCCTTGACCAATTGATCAGCTCTTCGTTGCCCCTCTGTTTACCCTAGCACCCAGAAAAGGGTAAGTTTGTTATTTTTTCAAATGTCTCACTGCAATGCAATCCCAAAACTGGACTTATCGTCTAAGTGACAATTGCCTTCAGTGTGGCTTTCTGAGTAGATGGCTATTCCATTAAAAAAACCCAGCCTTTTTATCTCCCTAAATTAACGTACCAGTTGGGTGTAGCAGACGAGGAGTCAAACCACTTTACCTTACTTTCTACCTATTATGATCAATTAAAAAACCAGTTACGACGGGATTCGAACCCAGGACGGCTAGCGTGGCATACACGAGTCGGACAAGCTGACCACTCGGAAACCGCAATCCCTTCTTACAGTAATTTTTTTATATAATAAAGGCTTTTTCTTCTTCTTTTAAATCCTTTCTTTCAAAAGTACTCGGATCAATTATTCTTGCTTCGTATAATGTCTAAATACCTTAAAATCACATTTGTTGGAAAATTAAATCTATCAGAACCCATTTCTACAATCCTAAAGCCGGGATCACACTTACCCGATGCGACGCTACCCGATGCTACCCGACGCCTTGCCACGTTTTGGTAGGGTGTGCACATCTATGCGACGTCAAGCACACGCCACGTACAGTCACACAGCGTATATCACAAATCAGTATCACAATCGCAACGCCTCTTTTGTTCTGAATGCAGTATTTTGAGCAAAACCATGTAATAAATTGTTAGTTCAATTTTATGAGCACAACCACCTAATAAATTGTCAGTTAAATTTAATTATTTTAAATAAAGTGATTCCGGTCTTTTGATAAATTTTCTGCCTAACCATCATAATTAAATCATTTTTATAAAAACTCGTGAATTTTTGATCTCGTTTAATTTGGTTTACATTAAAATAAGAATGTTGTAGTTAGTATAACGACAAAATTACAGTTACATAGTTTGAAATAAACCACACAAAAAATTGATTATCCTGTTCTGACGCTACTCGACGAAAATGGTGTAATTTATGAACAAAACCATGGCATAAATTGTTAGTTAAATTTTATGAGCAAAACAGTTTAATAAATTGTTAGTTAAATTCATATTAAAAGATGGTATTCCGGTGATCAATTTTCTTCCAAACCATTAAAATTTTTAAATAAAAACCAATGAATTTTTGCTCTCGGTTAATTTGGTTTATATTAAAATAAGTATGTTGTAATTAATATAACGACAATAATAGTTTTAATAAAAAAGTGAGTGTCCGGTTCTTTTGTCTTCGACTGTACTCGATGCTGCCCGACGAAAATCTGAACAGTGGGATCGCGTAGCGTAGAGTAGGGTAGCGTTGCGTGGCATCGGGCAGATGTGCACGGGGGTAATACAATCTTATGGAAAAATGGACTTTGGATTTGCATCGGGTGGCTTCGGGTAGCGTTGCATCGATTGTTTCCCCGCTTTAAAGTTCTTAAATGAAAATTGTTCCAGTTGAAAATAGTATAAAGATAATTTAATCCTGCATCAAAGACTTAGGTAACCCTGATGATAGATACTTGTGTTTTTTCAAATAAAGTTTCCATGGCAAAACTCACAAAAAATCCTAATTTGAAAGTTGTTGCAAATAGAGTATACTATCACCCAAAAGTTTATTTGCGCTATCCCTTGGACATGTATTTGGACTGTATTTTAATTTTTCGAGTTTATTGATTAAAAAAAAGAGTATATATTTTTTTCCACCTATAATGTGTGAAATTATTTGCATCAAATTAAAATGATAATCCAGATTAAACAGGATTTTTTTTTTAAATAATTCACCGACTACTTTGAGAAAAGAAGAAGGGAGTTCGGTAGGCGATTAAAAAGGGCAATGGAAAGATTCGATGAGAGAATTCTTGGCTTCTTTTGTATTCTTGACTAAACATAGTGCGAGGACGTTTTATTATTAGACAGCTTACCCGGGAACAAAGGTTTTCAAGACAAATTAATTGTTGCACTTACCTTTTGTTATCCTCGTACATTTGTCAAATTTCATTTCTTTCGTGTTGCACGTTAAGGATGAAAAATGACGTGAAATGCACAAAATACGTATTTTGAAAGTTCTTGTTAAAGAAAAATCGGAAAATTTATTAAAAACACGGAATGAAAGATTTATCATTCCGAGGTGATGCGCATCAACTGCAATTTTGCCAATGTATGTTTGAAATTTGGTGAATGGTATAGTCTTTTTGAACTTGCACTGGAAAATTTAAAAGTCACGTAAACGAAGTTGTTAAGCTAAGGAAAGATATGTTTCTGCCTTTGTGCATAATTTTTGTGATAGATGTGTCTTCCCATCAGCTTGGGGAGCTACAATAGTACCCATTCTTAAGGAGAAAGATAAAATGAATATAGTTAACTATCCGATTTGGAAGCTTCCTCTTGTTGCTAAAAATGGATCTTCTTTCAGGGAAAAATGCTTATTATGACCGTTATTACGATCGCCCAGTTAGGAAATGGTTTGACGATAACAAGAGATAGTTGGCCGCGCCTACTGGGATGACGTCAAGCTACATCAATATAGATTGCCCGAATTTGGACATACATTCCATTGATAGTACAACCGATCTGGATATGAATTATGTCCTTGGTAGTAATGTAAGATATGCAGCCAAGGGCTTACCAAACGTGGCTATGGTTTAATGGGCCAAAGTGTCCATAGTTTGGTTTCATGGTGCGACTATGGTTCTGAGTTAGCTTGTAGTCTATCTTTTAATTGCCTAGCTTCTTCCAGTTGTCGCAAAATATTTCTTTGTCTCTTTTCCTGTAGTGCTAATATACCATTTCTCTTCTCTTTCTTGTTTCTTATCTCTAGGATTTTTGACCAGCCAAATTACAAATTGCATTTTCATCTGTGTTCATCATCTACGTGTGCCCGTTCTTCTCAATTCTTACTTTCAAGCTTGATGTCGAAATCTGATGTTTGATTTTTTCAGGTATAGGCCAATGGATGTCTCTACTTTTTATTGCCTCCATTGATATTCTGCTATCCGTCTAAATTTCTTCTGCCAAAGAAGTGTCGTAAAATGGGAGATAACACGTAAATTCTACAGTGTAAATGTTAGTATTGGTCAATTAATTAAGGTTTTTAGTTGAGATGGAAAAAAGTTAATGGCACGAGAGGGATTCGAACCCACGACCTTCGGCTAGATACGCCGCTGCTCTACCACCTCCTGAGCTATCGTGACCTCGATCCACTCGGACACTAACTTCCCATCTCAACCCCACCTTTTGAGTTTTCCCTCCTTTTGTCATTTTTCAAATGTCGTGTAATCGGTTTGGATTCTCGACGACAATTGAAATGGCGACGGAGAGCTTTAGTGAAGTGTACTTCATTTTTAAATCATTAATTCACTACTTTCATGGTCCGCTTGACCAATCAATACATGAGAATTAATTAAGGTTTTTAGTTGAGATGAAAAAAAGTTAATGGCACGAGAGGAGAATGGGGTCACGATAGCTCAGGTGGTAGAGCAGCGGCGTATCTAGCCGAAGGTCATGGGTTCGAATCCCTCTCGTGCCATTAACTTTTTTCCATCTCAACTAAAAACCTTAATTAATTGTCATGTATTGATTGGTCAAGCGGACCACGAAAGTAGTGAATTAAAGTTAGTATTGGTCCTTGATCAAGCGTTGGGGTTAGGACATCCTTACGTTGAGTGTATTTCTGTGGTGTCCTTTTATTTATTGACCTGATTTTTTCATCATTGACTACAAATGGTGCCATATAGTCAGAACGTTTTTATGCGACAATCGAAAGAAACTAATACAATATAAATGAGGGGGGCTTTTTGATATTAGAAAATAGATGGGGGCTGTGCTGTGGCTGAATAACAAGCCTAATTTGCTTTTATCTTATCTCGGAGCGGTTAAGCAGAGCGCGTCAATATTTGCTACGAGCTGTTTTAAACGGTGCTACACCTCCATGTGTACACAGCCTAACCGCCCCGTGCCTCACTCCCCCGGAGTATGGACGGGTGTTTGCTTTGTGTACAATATCTATAATCATCGATTCCGTATGCATTGAACGGATGGGCTGGGTATTTTGTATTATAAATTTGATTACATGGAATCTCTGCCTTTTAATCGGCACGTTTATCATCATATTTCTCATTAAAACAGGTTCATCATAGCTCAATTTGAAACTTTGTTTTAACCATCTGGATATCGATTACGTATCTGATCATGTCGTGATTTATCCTTCAACGATTTTAATTTCTTAAATCAGACCATCTCTAAAGCTGAAATTAAATCGACGCAAAAATTATTACAAAATGCAAAACGTGGTACGACCGAGAGATTAGAGCGCCATATGCCAATAAACTCGATAATAAATGTGGATCAATTTACGTTAGGAAAAAACAAGCCAACTTGTGAAATCTGGATTGGAAAAGCTCATATCAATGCGAGGTATCTACATACAGATGGAAACTTTGAAACGGAATAATTCATTTGAGAGCTTTGAGAATTTAACTTTGACGTCCAGTTAAGCCCGATGGAGGGAAGGCAACGTACCAACTAGTAATAACAGGCTTCTGCACGGTCCGGATAACTAGACAATAACCCTCGATGACATTCGACCCGTGGATTATGATCAGCATTTTGGTGAAAAATGTCCGCTTACTGGTTTCGACAGGGGCCGCATTGAAAGAAAAGTATCGGCTCCCGCTGTAGAACCGTTTGCAGATTTATAGCTTTCCGGATCAACTCCAATCGCGCACCGCAACAGACGTTCACCTTTTCTATTGTACTTTTCAAATTTATATACTTCTGAATAAATAGTGTAACTTTACTCATAAACAATTATTTTCCAATATTTTCGGCATTCTAAATGAAATACACGTCCTAATAACCACAGATTACGCGAATTTTTATTGTTCAAAGTAGCAACATATCTAAATATTGAAGCATTTTTTGCTCCTTTATTATTGTTATCTCAAACTATTTTTTTTTGAAAATATTTTATTACACTTTGCATTCATTACCTACTCCTTAGAAAAGAGGAGGACATTTTTGCTTGAGACGCCTTAAGCCGGCAACACGCTTACCCGATGCAACGCTACCCGACCAAATGCTACTCGAAGCAAATCCAAAGTCCATTTTTCCCAGTCGGGTTGCGCGGCCAACTATCTCTTGTTATCTTCAAACCATCCCCTAACTGGGCGATTGTAATAACGGTCATAATAAGAATTTTTCCCTGAAAGAAGATCCATTTTTAGCAACAAGAGGAAGCTTCCAAATCGGGCGATAGTTAACTATATTCATTTTATCTTTCTCCTTAAGAAAGGGTACTATTGTAGCTCCCCCAAGCTGATGGGAAGACATTCCTATCACAAAAATTATGCACAAAGGCAGAAACATATCTTTCCTTAGCTTAATGATTTCGCTTACGTGACTTTTAAATTTTCCAGCGCAAGTTCAAAAATAGGTGGAAAAAAAAATATATACTATTTTTTTAATCAATAGACTCGAAAAATTAAAATACAGGGTGTCCAAGCGCAATGAAACTTTTGAGTGATAGTATACCCTATTTGCAACAACTTTCACATTACAATTTTTTGTTAGTTTTGCGATGGAAACTGCATTTGAGAAAAATACAAGTATCTATCATCAGGGGTACCTAAGTCTTGGATGCAGGATTAAATTATCTTTAAACTATTTTCAACTGAAAATTTTCATTTAAGAACTTTAAAGCGGGGAAACACTCGATGCAACGCTACCCGAAGCCACCCGATGCAAATCCAAAGTCCATTTTTCCATAAGATTGTATTACCCCCGTGCACATCTACCCGATGCCACGCAACGCTACCCTACTCTACGCTACGCGATCCCCACTGTCCAGATTTTCGTCGGTCAGCATCGAGTACAGTCGAAGATAAAAGAACCGGTCACTCACATTTTTATTAAAACTATTATTGTCGTTATATTAATTACAACATACTTATTTTAATATAAACCAAATTAACCGAGATCAAAAATTCATTGGTTTTTATTTAAAAATTTTAACGGTTTGGTAGAAAATTGATCACCGGAATACCATCTTTTGATATTATGAATTTAACTAACAATTTATTACACAGTTTTGCTCATAAAATTTAACTAACAATTTATGCCATGGTTTTGTTCATAAATTACACCATTTTCGTCGAGTAGCGTCAGAACAGGACAATCAATTTTTTGTGTGGTTTATTTCAAACTATGTAACTGTAATTTTGTCGTTATACTAACTACAACATTCTTATTTTAATGTAAACCAAATTAAACGAGATCAAAAATTCACGAGTTTTTATAAAAATTATTTAATTATGGTTAGGCAGAAAATTGATTAAAAGACCGGAATCACGTTATTGAAAATAATTAAATTTAACTGACAATTTATTAGATGGTTGTGCTTATAAAATTGAACTAATTTATTACATGGTTTTGCTCAAAATACTGCATTCAGAACAAAAGAGGCGTTGCGATTGTGATACTGATTTGTGATACACGCTTGTGTACGTGGCGTGTGCTTGACGTCGCATAGATGTGCACACCCTACCAAAACGAGACAAGGCGTCGGTTAGCGACGGGTCACGTCGCGTAGCGTTGCATCGGGTAAGTGTATCCCCCGCTGTTCAAAATGCTCAAATTTGAAAAATACCCCAAAGTTTGGTTTTTAAAAATAATGTATAATTCGGTATGCCCATATGTTTAAACCTACTGATTGTCAAACTGCATGAAAAGTTCCTTATTTAATAAGCTTCCAAGCGGTATAGGAATGTCCGTAGGTAATAACGGTATAGGAAGTTTTTCCTCTTATTAAACTCAGTAAACTTCAGTCCTTCTTATTTGACACCTATGAAAAAAAACCCAGTATACTTGTGACATATTGACGCTGTATTTATATGTATATATATATATATATATATATATATATANACACACTCTTTGTCAGACTGGATTCCGTGATATCCGTATTTTCCCGGAGATCAAGTTTACAAGAATACATTAGGAAACGTGAAGGTGATGTATGTTGACACTGTGTCGGTTATGGTGGACACGATCGTTGACAGCATCCTTCGATAAATTAACTCTCATTGATGTCATTACCTTTCTGGTAAAAGGGTTCTGGCGGAGGTCGGCGGCGTGACGCAGTGACCAGGAGAACCGAGGAGGTCGGATTCTCGCGACTCTGCAGGGGGGTACTGTTCCCTTGCCATATACTGACGAATAGTTGAGATAGTAGTCAATAAGTATTGAACACGTCAATATGTATGACATAACTGCAACCTCGGGGCAAAACTGAACAAGTCGAATTTTGGCAAAATGAGATACATACTACAGTTTATATATATGTTCTTTCGGTCTCCTTAACCAAAGTATTTTTATTTTTAGTAATTGACTAATTATTTTTATGCAAAATGTGGTTGAGATGGAAAATTAGTTTCACGAGCAGGACTCGAACCAAGAAGATCCGGACCAATTCAGCTGTGATTTCGGTCCCCGAGACACCAACTCTTCATCTCAACCTAAAACTTTTTTTTTAAATTTACTTAATAATAATAATAATAATAATAATAATAATAAATTGCCTTTATTTATATTATTTGACAATATTTAGTTTAATCTTGATATATATGTTTATAATTAACAACTTTTAAAGTTTAATGATATAATTCATGCAAAAAAAAACAAATAAAATAAATAAATGTAATAAATTTAAACAATAGTAACATATAACAGTTATACATAATATAATATAATAAATACATAAATAATAAATACTTGTCATTTTACATGCTATTAAAATTGCTCTAATAAATTGTTCTTTAATATTAAGCTAAACAGGTGTGATGAAGATTTAATTATAATTAAATTCTTGTATTAACCTTTCTCTATACTTCCATGCCATTGTACAATACTCGACTAGTTTGGTCCAGTCTTTTTCTCCTCGTAAGTATACAAGCAACTCTTCTTTAGTTAGAAAGCACTTTCCCAATATCAGCATTCTAAATTCAGAGAGAATTGAGCAGTGGGCAATGAAATGTGTAATTCTTTCCTCTTCGTTTTTATTGCATAAAGAACATAGCTTATTGATCTGGCCAAATTTGTACATATTTAGATTTAATAATTCACATCTTATTTTCATAAACGAGGATTTCAAGGTTGTTGTTTATGCGCAGGTAAGCATTACAATTTAGTATGGTTTTAAATTGGGGGTGATATAAGGAATTACATGCTTTCTCTGCGTACGAGTTTTTTATATTGACTTCAACCTTTTTCATTATATCATTGATTGTCTGTTTTGAGTTGAGTAATGCTTGGATAGAAATACCATGTGCCTTTTCAATCTCGTTATATTCCCTAAAGCAGAGTAGATTTTTTTCTCATAATACTGTTGTTAGGTAGTGTGGGTATCTGTCAGGGGTCAACTTGAGGCACCTAATTATATAACTGAGGTGTAGTTTTAGTGTATATAGGAAAATAGGTGTAGTTTCTAATTCTAAGTAGAGCATATAGTTAGGCGTGTATGAGGGTAGGCTTAGAATTCTTTTGAGGTATCTTTGCATTTCTTCTATAATATCTTGGTACTTATAGCCCCATACCTGGGCCCCATAACACAAGGTGGACCTGCAGCATTAAATACAATCATTTTAGATGTAATAGGGATTTTATTGTTTAGGACTATATTTCTCAATGAGTTTATTACAAATTTTGATTTTGCCTTTTTGTCTTCAAAATGTTTCCTTAGAGAAGACCCAGATGTTAGAATCACCCCCAGGTATTTGTAGGAATTCACCTCAATTTTGTTTAAAATTTACTTAAAAAATTATAGTAAGTCGAAACCACTTCCTTTTAAACGCAATATGCCTTTTTCGACAGAAAAATTTTGATAATTCTACTCGTACCAAAGGTCTAAACATTAAAGTCGCAATCCTGGAAATTTGTGCTTTTTGCCTTATCCAGTTTTGCCCCGAGTGTGCAGAATATCATCGAAGGTGAAGCGGCCAGAGAAAAAGTGCTCAAATTGTTTGAAATGTTCTTCCGCTCGAAAAGCATTTTATGTTGAAATAAACTACATTGTAATTGTCTGTTACGGCTTCTGAATAAAAGGAATTTACAAATTACTACGGTTGTACGAAGTTTTTATGAACGAAAGTAGCCAACCACTGGGAAAAGCCGCCCCGAAATCCGAGTTCTATTGTGTTCAATTTAGATTAAGTCATGAAGTTTCAATACCTTGGAGATATTATGCTCATCGATGTTTCAGAATTTTCATCTGTTTTCACAAATTCCATTCCACAAGGGGCTACCAATTGGAATCGAACCCGCGACCGCATTTTCCCACAAAAATTGGGATTGGCAGTTGATCATTTGTTCATTTCGTTGTTTCATAAACAATACAATCCAGCCTTTGCATCTAATTGAATATATAATAGTTTAGAGTTCTTTTTAGCCGAATTTTTAAGGTTAAATTTCACTTTGATAACTTGTAATATAACATTGCGGCCTAAGTTGATAGCTCGATATGATTCAAGCCTCGTGTTTGATCACTCTGTGACAACCCTGAGCTCCATCAACATTACTGACACTAATGAATTGTAAACAGGTATCTTGGACTAACTAATTACGAGCTTAAGAAAATACGATCGGATTAAGCTCTGTCTGACCATCGACTAACCAATCAAATTGCGAGGATTCCGAATATAACTTCAGAAAAACGACAAATCAGGTCAATAAACAACGATGAAACAACAATAAACATTCTGATGATATTTTATTTTTTTTATAAAAATCGATAGAGAAGGATCTACCCATGACTCAAATGTTTATGCTTTGACCCCTGACTTATGTTCTTTAATATCTGATTATAATAAACAGAACTTTCTTGGTGTAAAAAATTTTCCTCAAAATACACAGTAAATTCAGCACACGGGGTCCAAATGTGCGAGCCTTTAATCTTATGGACATATCAATAAAAAAATTATAAAACTTAATTTGGTGGTAATATTTAAATTTTGAGAAAAATTAACTGCAGGAGCACAAACAGGCGTTACTTTGTGAAGTCGCTTGCAAAACATTTTCTTTGTTAAATACCTCACTAACCGATCGATAATAAGTTCAAAATTAATTATTCAGAAATCGTGAGATGCGGTCTGGTGTGATGTAGGTTTCAGAAAAACATTTTCTTTATTGTGCCAACGTTTCGATCTTTATTGAGATCTTCTTCAGGGCCTGGGATTTACATCATTGTATAACATATTTTGTATTGTATAAATTCACTTTTTTCCACATCCTACATGTATTTGTTAAATGTAAACAATGTTTGTAAATCCCAGGCCCTGAAGATGATCTCAATAAAGATCGAAACGTTGGCACGATAAAGAAAATGTTTTTCTGAAACCTACATCGCACCAGACCGCATCTCACGATTTCTAAATAATTATCTATTAACGGTCACTAATGACCACATATAAGTTCAAAATTTTGATGAAAACATGAAAGGAAAATCAAGTCTCAATCAACTCAGGTTATTACTTTGTGGTGTTATGACATTACATTAGTATACATTACTGTATTGTACAGCAATGTAAAAAACTAGTATGTTTCTCTTTTTAATGTAAATAAATATTGTAAAATATTGCTTTTATCCTCGCATCAAATGTACAGAAGTGGTTATTATAGCACAATTCATTAAGAGTCTTGTCTAAATACGATAATTATTTAAGATCTACACAAAAAAATGAAAATAATTAAACAGAAAGAAAAGTAGAAAAGAAAAATATCACTTTAAACCAATAATATGACTACCGCATTTACAACGTACAGTACAAGCATGTGAGATTTCCTTCTGAGGGTTGCGGGATGGCGAACTTGTAACTTGGTCCTTTTTGATCATTTTGATCATCCTATAATGACTACGATCTATTCATGACCCAGACTACTTTTTCTCATTTAACGACTTAAAAACGGACACACGTGTCTGGCACAACAAAATATCGAGGGTAGTTCTAAACTTAGCATTTTGGTTTAAGCGTTTTAACATGGATAAAACGAGCCTCTAAAATAAGCCTGGGTCAATCTTCTTTTAGTGGTCGATGAAGCTGAACTACTGATTTGTTTCCAACTGCTCTCGGACTAAGAGTACTTAATAAGTTAAAGGATAAGTTTTTATGACTTGACATAGGCCTTGGCAAAACAGCTTGTCTTTGCCTGTACACAAAAAATCTCCAAAATCCAAAAATATATCGTTTTCGAGATGACCAGGGAAATTTGGTAAAACGTGGTCAACCATGAATCTTATGTTCTAAATTCGGTAGATTTTGACATTTGTGTATTGAATTCTAATTTGAATTTTACGATTCAGATAATGTTCTTAAGATATCTTTCAATCAATTAATCACTATTTGAAATATTGGTTGAGATAAAAAAGTCAGTGTCACAAGCGGGATTCGAACCCACGACCTTCGGCTCAATACGCCGCTGCTCTACCACTTGAGCTATCGTGACCTCGATCCACTCGGACACCAACTCTCCATCTCAACCTACAACCGTTCGAATTTTCCCTCTTTTTGACATTTCGAAATGTCGTATAATCGGATTCTCAGCGACTTATGAAGTGGCCACGGGAGCAGTTTCGTGAAGTGATA